>NC_056725.1:1898362816-1898647306 GCF_019279795.1 Protopterus annectens
GAGCCTGTGTCCAGCAGGGCCATAGAAGTGATCCCAGGAGTGAATTTACGATTTCCCATCTACTCATCAAGATTTCTCTTGAAGAGGGTCAGCGAGGGGCTCTGCCTAACATGGACCGGGACTCTATTCCAGAGCAAGGAAAGCCTCTGGGATATGAATCTATCCCTCCAGCATGCCCTATTTATAGCTGTGCTGAGGTTTAAACCCCTGGAGCGTGTAGCTCTAATGGATTTGGTTTTCTTGAGGTGGAGCATGTCCATTAATTCCAGGTTAGACATGGCCTTGTACGTCAGGCAGAGATTGCCTCTGAGTAGGCGGTAAGCAACTGAGTAGAGCTGGAGTTTCTTTAGTCGAGCTGCATAGGGTATCTGTTTGAGGCCCACAATCCTCTTGGTGAGGTACTTTTGAGGTCTCTCCATCTGTTGCAGGTGTCGGGTAATGTACATTCCAAATGGGGCATTTTACTCAATTATGGGCCTGTTGAGTGATGAGTAGATGGGCACAATGACCTCTCTTGATCTAGATGTGAACCTTTTTGTGATCAGGTGAGCTATATAGAAGGTTTTTTTAACCACTTTGGCAATGTGATTGTCAAAGGAGAGGTTACTATCTACTTGGGTCCCCAGATCTCTAATTACTTCTTCCGTACTTAGCGGATTACCTCCTATGTGGTAGTTTGTGGGCACTTTGCTTTTCCCAAAGGGGATGACTATACATTTTTTGGCATTTAGCTTGAGGCCATGGTTCTGACACCAGGTATCCATCTCTGTAAGACCCTTCTGGAGGATGCTTGTGTCAGTCAGAGAGTCAATTATGGCTCCCAGTTTGCAATCCTCTGTGAAATTGGTCAGCCACAGTCCTCCCGTGCTTGCCTGTACCTCAAAGAAGTATATACCGAAAAAGTGGGGTCTCAGGACAGAGGCGTGTGGGATGCCACTTGTAACTGGTTTAGAGTCAGACATAGCACCTGCAACTCTGACCATGTGAGTTCTATCCCTGAGCCAGTTTGCAACCCATCTTGTGACGAATGGGTTGATATTTAGGCTGGTAAGCTTATTTATGATACCAGAGTGGGGTATTGTGTCGAAGGCCTTTGTGAGGTCCAAGTAGGCTGTGTGGACTACCTTTCCCTCATCTATGGATTTAGTAACTGTTTTGAAGAAGTCGACTAGGTTTAGGGGGCAAGATCTGCCTTTAACAAAGCCGAATTGGGTAGGGTCCAGTGTCTGGAGGTTCCCACTGTCTTATTTTATGAGATCCATGATGATGTGCTCCATAGCCTTGCAGACCAGACTAGTAAAGCTTATAGGGCTATAGTTCCCAGGATCCCTTGTGGCGCCCCCTTTGTGGAGCGGGATTACCATTGCTGTACGCCACTCTTTGGGTACATAACCTGTGGTGAGGCTGAGTTGGAACAATGAATTTATGTGAGGGTTTAGTTCTTTTTGGAGATCGTGTAAGATGCAGCCTGGGATGCCATCCGGTCCCATTGATGCTGTGTTTTTTTACTTTGGAAAGGGCTGCTTTCACCTGTGTGTCTGTGATGTCAGGGAGACTGCATACTTCTGGGATAGACACTGCATACTTCTTGGGGGGAAGGGGGGGTAAAGTTTGCACTGAACCTGTTCACCAGGATGTTGGCAATGTCAGTGGGTTCAGTGTACTTTGTGCCATTTTGCACCAGCTCAGAGCAGATTTGGGAGTTACCACCCAGATTCTTGATGTAGCTAAAGAAATCCTTGTGATTATCTTTAGAATCTTTGGCAATTTTCCTTTCGAAGCTAGCCTTTGATGATTTTATGAGGGATCAAAGTTTCTTGCTAATACTGATCAGGGATGCCTTCCCTTTTTGGGATTTTGCCCTATCATGTAACAGTTTCCTCCTTCTGTTGTATAGTTTATTTATGGCCAGGGTCCACCAGACTGGTATCCTGTTTTTGGAGGAGGGAGTCTTGGTTTTACTTGGGATGGCACAAACCATGCATTCCTGTAAGTGCTCATAGAATGCATTTGTAAAGGATTTTGCATTTTGGGTAGCATTTTCCATTAGCCCGGGTGCTTTGAAGTTCTCCACCTCAGTCTTGAGAAGTGTGAAGTTTGCTTTTGAGAAGTTTTTCACAGTGGTTTCCTTGGCTGGGGGTGGGGTCGGGATGTGGATGTCCATAGTGATTAGTTTATGGTCTGATCTTACCAACGAGGGGTTTACCTCTGGTGTGGAACATTGAGCCCCCATGTTGGTGATGACCAGGTCCAATATGTTGTCCCCTCTTGTGGGACTGGTGACCAGTTGTTCCATGGTGCTTGAGTTTATAAACTCCAGAAACCATTGGGCAAAGGAGTTGGGACTTGAGTAGTATTCCCAGTCAATGTTTGGGTAGTTGAAATCTATCAATATCATGGTGTTTGGTAAATCCTTCATATTCTCCAATGTTCTCAGGAATGCCGAGTGGGGGTCCTGGGACAAGGTAGGTGATCTGTAGCAGGCTACAAACTGAAAAGCAGTTTTGCCCACTGTTAGTTGCACATGGATGGTCTCCGAAGCCTCATGCAGTGCCACTAACCTGGAGGTGTGGATATCCTTGATGAAAATGAATACTCCCCCACCTTTAGTATTTCGGTCAGAGTTCTGGGGCTGAAATGAATGGTATGAGTTATATCCTGGTAGTGCTGGGATGCTCTCTGGAACCTTGAACCAGGTTTCTGTTACTGCACAGATATAGATTTTCTCCATACTAAGGAGTGCCTCAAGTGTGTGCATTTTGAGGTTTAGACTTCTGGCATTGAGTAGCATTACCCTTAGTTTTTTGTTTCTTGTATTTTCTATGGAGGTGGGTTTGTCTTTTGAGCCTTGCCTAAAAAAGGCACTATGGGGGTGGCAAGAGCCTTAGCCAGTATTCAAAAGCCTAAGGGTGACAGGTGCAAGCCATTCCTAGAGAAGCAACGTGGCTTGTCGAGCAAGTCATCCCAGGCTGACAGACACTGGATCCCCTTTGAATGACACCAATAGCTTAGCCAATTGTTAAAATTGATCATTTTGTC
Organism: Protopterus annectens; assembly: GCF_019279795.1. Lineage (NCBI taxonomy): Eukaryota > Metazoa > Chordata > Ceratodontiformes > Protopteridae > Protopterus > Protopterus annectens. Next base: position 1,898,365,856 of record NC_056725.1, read on the forward strand.
CTTATACTGTGGCAACATTCTTGGTGAGGGCAATATGCTACTCAGGTTCAGGGTCATACCGGCCTGGGCTACATGATCCGAGAACTCCTCTATGTCTCTTTTCATGTAGTCCAAGGAGGTACATCTCAGGTCATTCACACCAACATGGACAATGACAGAGTCATATTTGTACCTGCTGTGGAGTGACCTGAGTGCTTGTGTTATGTGGTGGATCCTGGCACCTGACAAGCAGCTTACAGTGACCTTTTCCTTGTTCAGTCTGGTGAGCAGGGCATCAGTGTGCCTGTTAATAGAGTCTCCTATTACTAGTGTATTTGGTGTGTTATTTAGCCTTAAGGGCTGTGACTGTGTGGCACACTGACTTTGCAAAGTATGTGATACGTGAGAGTTATTAGATGGTAGCGGTTGCTTGGATGTCTGCTTTGGAGGTCTCTACTACTTTGGCAGATTTTTATTTAGAGCCTCCGAGTATGTTTTTGTGTGTTTATGTGTCTTGTTTGCTGATACGATTGGTCTATGTGAGACTGGTTGTGTGGTGTGAGTGGTTTCCTTTTCCACCTGACTGACTGTGCCAGTCTTGGGTTGAGAGAGCTCGGCCTCCAGTTTGGCTATATAGTTGCATCTCTCACATACATCTGAGTTTGTTGGAAGGAGGAGAGGGTTGTCTGTGTACATAAGGCAACTGTAACATTGCCTCAAGATTCCCAGATTCACCAGCTGGACTGGAGAGTATACCTGAAACTGCACTTTGGACATGCCTGGATAGTTTAAAGAACTGTTTTGTTGATTGTCCATAATGGATGAACAGGGAGCCTTGTACTTCTAGATAGTATAGGGGGGTGTAGTGCTATAGTATGTAAGTGTTTTACTGAGAAATTTGAGCAAATGATGGGCTGTAGAAGGAAGGTTGAGTGCTTACTTTGAGAGTTTGACTAGTTCTAAGGGAAAAATTGAAGAGCAGACTTTGTGGAGCCGGGAATAGAAAACTGCTTAAACGGCGCTGTGCGATGTTGCATGATGCGCAAAATCATGCAAAACCACGCAAATGCGGGTTTTAAGGCAGGGAGCTAAAAAGAGATAGGAATTAGCCCAAAACGGCCAATAAGCTACTAGTTGCTGGGCTGAGACCACTCCTCCAGGGACAGCTAGGCTGCTCAAAGCTACCCACTCTCACTGATGAACAGAGAAGCTTCCTCCTATCCAAGTAAGGATATGGGCAACACAGGAACTATACCACAGCCCAGAATTCAGAAAACCTGAAATCTGGACTACTCTAGTTTAGAAAAGGCGGGAAACAAGGATTTTTGGGTTTTTTTTTTGTTTTTTTAGCAGAAACAACAGAAACTTTATGGATCTAGGATGTTTTCTCGACTGAGCAAATGTCAGAATCCATAAAAAATGGACACACTTTAACAAAAGCGCTTTTATCGAAAAAGTGCTTTTGTTAAAGTGTGTGACAAAAAAAAAAAAACACTACATTTACATTTTAGCAGGGGGGCTTCGCCCCTCTGCACCCCCCACACCCCCCTACTTTAATATTCTCCCTTCGAGACTGCACTACAGTGGAAAAAAGGGAAATTTCCCTTACCCGCACAGTAGTACAACCTCGGCAACAGTCATACTTATGCGAAAGTGCTTCTTCAGTGAAAAGCACTTTCACGTAAGTATAACCAGCTGTTTGGATTTCGGTCGTTTGCTCAGTCAAGCAAACATCCTAGATCCATATATATATATATATATATATATATATATATATATATATATATATATATATATAGATATATATATATATAGATATATATATATATATATATATATATATATATATATATATATATATATATATATATATATATATATTTTTTATTTATTTTTATTTTACATTTATTGACTGGGGTAGTCTAACTGGATATATGTCCATTTTCAGTAGAGGCCTGAGGAGAAAAGCTCCACTACGTAAAATTCTAAAGGAAAATACAGTAATATCTAGTACAATACTATAAAGTAAAATACATAATCATAGTTGCTACAAATGGACTCTTTTAGAGTCCTTTCAGCAGAGAAAAAGCTCCACTACCTAAAGATTCTAAAGGAAATAAAGTAATATTTAAATACATTACTAAAAAAGTCAATACATAAAGTTGTTACAAATGGATTCATATAGAGTCATTTCAGCAGTGAAACACAATGAAAAAAAAGTCTGACAAATGACAGAAAAATTAGTGGACATTCAGCAGACACTGTGCTTATCTACACAAGCTTGATATAAAAGAGAGATAGATAGTATTGGTAAGAATGAAGTTTAAAATAAGTATTAGGAAAGTAAAAGGGGTCCTATTAGTAGTTGAGACAGGTTAATCAGGATTAGAGCAGGGGCAAAGCCAGTGTGTTCTAAGATATGATTTCAGTTTGTGTTTAAAAAGCTTTGTTGAGGACAATGACAGAAGTTCACAGGGAATTTTTTTTCCAGTTCTTTCCCACTGTATTAGAGAAAAGGGAGTCACTTGCTGAGTTATTTGCTTTGGTAGTGTTAACAAGTAGTTTATTCGATGAGCGCAGTGTTTTGAGATTGTTGTAGGGGGTGATAAGGTTAGTGAGTACTGGGGTTTTAGAAGGTTGATACAGAATCTTATGAGCAATGGTCAGTTGAAAAAATTGGAGCTGGTTTTGTAGCTCTAGCCAACCTAGCTGTTTTAGATTTTGACAGTGGTGGGTTCTAAAAGGTAAGCCAGTGGCAAATCTAGCGATGTTGTAGGAAATTGCTAGTTTGTTAAGGTTGTTTTTTGTTAGATTAGTATAGATAGGTGAGGCATAAAGGAATGTTGAGGTTAGGTGGGTTTGTGCAATAGTAGTTCAAGCTAAAGGAGTGAGGAAGGGTCTGATCCTAAAGAGGGATCCTAGTTTTTGATTCACTGTTTTTATTGTATTGTTGATGTGAATATCAAAGTTAAGATTGTTGTCTATTGTTATTCCTCGTAGTTTGGTAGTTTGATCTGGAGATATGAGAGTACCATTATTAGATACGACTGTGAAGTCAATTGGCGAGGGCTTGCGGGTAGGGGTAAAAAGCAAGAGTTTTGTTTTTTTAGGGTTCAGGAGGAGGCATCATTGTAGAAACCAAGTTTCGACTATACAGAGAATATTCTGGGTTAGGGTTTGTAATTCGGGTGTTGTAGTCGCAGAGCATATTAAGGTGGAGTCATCTGCGTATTGCATGCAGGTGGCTTGTGGAATTGTCAATTAGTGTAGGTCACTGATGAATACAGAGAATAGGAGAGGCCCTAGAATGGAGCCCTGTGGGACTCCTAGGGTAATAGGTAGGAGGGTAGATATGTTATTGTTCCAAAGCACTGCCTGCTGCCTATTATTTAGGTAAGATTGGAACCATTTTATTGCTTATGTATCTAGTAAAAGAGATTTAAGCGTGGTTATGAGAAGTTGGTGGTTTACCATATCAAAAGCTTTAGACAGATCGATAAATAGTGCAGAAGAGAGAGTGTTATTGTTGTGGTTTTTGTTAATGCAGTCTGTGAAGGATAAGAGGGCAGTGGTAGTACTATGAAAAGGTCTAAAACCATGTTGACAGTTTGCAAGAAGGTTATTCTGGACTAGGTGGTTCATTAGCTATTTGTGAATACACTTTTCCATTATTTTAGCCAAGGGTGAAAGTAATGTTATGGGATGATAGTTAGAAAATTCATTACAATTACAGCCTTTATGGAGGCGGATAATATGAGAGATTTTCCAGATGGATGGTATGGTTCCTTCACTAACGGTTCTATTTATAAGTATAGAAATGGGATAGGTTATGGTTTTAGCTGCTTTCTGCAAATAATCAGCAGGTAACTGGTCAGCTGAAGGGGTGGAAGTTTTAAGCTTTTGGATGAGGATGCAGATAAGGGATGTTGGGACTGGTTGCAATTGAAATGAATGTAGAGAGTTAATTGTGGTGGTTGGGAGATTAGAGCTATTTGGAGATAGCTGGTTAACAAGAGATTGGATTGCTTCTGTAAAGAAAGAATTAAAGCCATTGGCAGTTTGTTTGGGGTTGTCAAGGTTAGTGCCTAGCGGGGCAGGAGTAGCAGAGTGCCCAGGGTGAAGAAGGGGATTGGGAGGGTGGCCTAATGGTTAAGTTGTTTGCCTTACAAACTCAAGGTTCAGGGTTTGAGTCTCACAAGGGATAATTGGCTAAGTTTAAAATAGCTCGCAAGGGCAGTTAGCCTAGTACTAACCTATGAACCTATAAGGCAAACTTAATGCTAGACCAGAACTGTTGTGGTTTATTTATATTTGTTTGCTGTAGCTGGCAGTAGAAGTTATTTTTATCTGAGAGAATAGCTTTTTTTGTACTATTTCTTATTTCTCTAAATATCTGCTGGTCTGTAGGTTTTTTGAAGTTCTCCATTTAGCCCAATATTTGTTTCTCAATAGGATATTTTTGCCTAGTTTTTCTTGTAAGCCATGGGGCAGGTTTAGTCTTGTTCCTGATAGTCTGCTTTGGTGCATGGTGGTCAAGGATAGCTAGGAATTTTGAGTTAAAGTAACTTGCAGCTTCATCAGTTGGGAGATGTTTTAGAGGAGACCAGTCACGAGCAGTAAGTACACTTTGGAAGAGATCGGGGTTAAAATGTTTGGTACTTAAATATTATTGCAACCAGATGTTTGCGGTTGCAAATTTTGCTTAGTTGAAAACAGACGAGCGCATGAAACACTATAAAGTGTTGTGCAGACTCATTTTGGCTGTTGAAAAACCTGTGGATTACATTGAGGGACAGAAAAACATTCAGAAGTACTTTGCCTTTTTGCGTCCATTACGGATGCAGGCTAGAATTGTCACCCATGCTGTCTTACTGATGAATGGAATTTTTGAACTGTCAGGAACGAAGCCCTCAAACAAGGAAAACACACACAGGAATGTTTTGGGTCATAAAGTAATCCTTTCTTAAAAAAAACTGTTACCATACTGCATAATAACCTTCGCAATGGGAAAATGACATACAGTAATGCTTGTAAAAATACAGGGTGGATGATGTTGATAGGTGATTGCGGGTTCCCGATTACACATAGTAAGAACAGTATGGAAAAAGTGTTTCTGTCTGATGATGCGCTTCTTCCTGTCGTTAGTGGAATATAGCAGGTTTTTCATTTAAACCTGAACCCATGTAAACAAATTGTTAAAAACAGAAAGTGGAGCAAAACCATTACTCCTGTGTCTTTTCTCTTTATGTGGGGAAAAGTAGTCAGCAATTGCAGTAAGTCAGACAGCAGCCATGACAGTTGAAGTCTGTATGCACTTTACTGCCAGCGACATGACATGCTGGTGGCAAAGTGCATACCGAAACAACAGCATTCAGTTTGTCATGTGTTACTGATAACCCTGCCTAAAAGCACATTCACTGTGAAAGAAAACCCTTTCTCTGACATTGTCACACCTTTAACACTTACATGTAAACATCAGGAAGCAACAGTAATTATAGTGAAAATCTGGTTGCGATAATACGTAAGTACCAAATGTTTTTTTAGATCTTATTGTCCTGTATGTGATTGGGTTAGGAATATCAGTCTTTTGCCTGATTATATAAGTCAATGTGTGGTCACTAAGGTCATTGGGCAGTGTTCCTACCATATAGGTTTGTTGCTGGTTATTTATAAGAATCCAGTCTAATATGCTTTGTTTGTTGTTGGGTTTGTTTATACGGGTTGGGGTGCTTATGGTTTGAGAAAAGTTATAAAGGTTAATGTGAATTGTAGGTTGTTCAGAGCTACAGCTTAAACAGTCTATATTAAAGTCACCTAGGACTATGGTTTCTTGTGGAAAGTTTGTAGAAAGCCAGCTAAGGATATCTTCCAGAATGTTGATATTATTACCAGGTGGTAGGTAGATACAGATGATGTTGATTGATTTATTAGCATTGAGTTGAAATTTAGAGATAAGGATTTCTGAATTGTTATCTAGTGGAGATTTATATTCTAGAGAAGTAACCTGTAATCCTATTTTATAGAGGATAGCTACCCCCTCCTTTCCTGGTTTTACTGTCTAGTCTCAGGATATCATATCCTGGGGGAATTATTTCATTGTTCTGTGTTGTGGGCTTTAGTCATGTTTCTGTTAGGCATAAAATATCAAGTTAATGTATGTCCAGAAGTGTGTGGAAGTGGGCAACTTTATTATTTATGCTTCATACATTAAGATGGGCTATGATAAGAGAATTTGGGAGTTTGGTAAGGATATTTAAGCTAGGGGTGCTGGGGCTTTGGGGTTGAGTGGTTACATTATATTTAGGGCCTGGGTTGGGATGAATATCACCATCTATAAAGGAATGGAGTTTGAAACTACATAGTGGCTTTGAGAGGCCGCAGTGTTGGTTAGTTTCTTTCTTACTTTTACAGTGGTTGTATTTGATGTGGGCCACACAATGATACCTAGCTAGTAAGTAGTTAGGTAAGACTGTTATATTTATGTGTTGTGTGGAAATGGTGGAGATTAGTTTGGAGATTTGCTTAGGAGAGCAATAGAAATGTGGGAAGTTGGGATGCTCATAAGTGGTTAGCAAGTAGGCTATGGTTAGGATAGATAGAAATGTAAGAGAGAGCATTAGTTTAACTTGAGCTGATTGATATGGTTTAGGCATATTGATGAAATGTTATGTTTAAAGTTTGAAGGAAGGGATTTTAATTAGACAAACTAGGGAGAGGTAAGTAGCTTAATACCAAATAATTAGGCAATAGAAGTTTTGGGATTGGGTGTTGGTTAATGTTCAATGAATTTAGATAATTGGTTATTTGGTTTGGTTATCTGGGGATCTGGGTGTGATTACAGAAGTATAAGGTTAGGACTTCTGGGGTGTGTGGGAATTGGGGGTAGGGTAGGGGAGCGGAGTGAGTCCGCAGGGCAAATGGAGTGGGAAGAGATAAGAGTAGGGCTAGGCTAGGCTAGAGAAAAAATGAAACAATCAGTGAAAAGCTAATTCTTGTAGGAGAGTTAGTTTGATGGTCTGGATAGAGTTCAGGGAAGCAGTAGTGGTGTCAATAAAAGACTTTGCTTTACTTTGGAGAAGGTAATGATAAATATGAAGGGTAAAATCTAAGGCAGTGGGATAGCCCTATGGAAGATGGACTAGGTGTGGATACCACCTAGTGGCTGGAAAAGATATACTTGTAAAATTTTATTTTTATTAAAAGCTATATATGGGAAGATATCTTAACTGGGATATTGGAAGACATATAATAACAGGCTTGAAAGTATTAAACAAATGGACAGAGAGATAGTGATGACAGAGGGTAGTGAGAGGATATGGCTGCTGGTTATACTTGTTAGAAATTGTACCATAGACTGCTAGAAAGTAGTAGTTACAATAAAAGCATAATAGCAAGGTGATTAGGAAAATTACATATTTTCTGGCTTCCTTTCTTGGAAGGGTACAGAAATATATGGAAGTTAGATGAGACAGTAGGAGATTATTGCTTGGATCCTTTATGCCAAGCAGTAAGATTTGACTCCTAGTACAGGATGGGCAAATTGAGGAGCATGCAACTTTGGGCGAGAGAAAAATAGCTGTAGTGAAGAGAAAAAAAAAGAAAGTCTTTAGAAACCTACAGAATATATATATATATATATATATATATATATATATATATATATATATATATATATATATATATATATATATAAGAAAACAACAGCACCCAAACACGGCTAAAACCAATACAATTTGTAGCAGTTTTATTGAAGAGGTAAGCGCTTTTACACATTATTGAAGAGGTATTTGGTTGCTGTTGTTTTCTTTTCTACATTGTGTAGTATTTCTACTTTTGGAACAGCCACCTGTTGTTTTTATTTCATTTTGCTTTGTAATTGAGTTTTGAATGAAACAATGGATGAAACTAATGATGTTAATGGAGGAAGGGAATCTGTGTCTGTGTTAATGGATGGTTTAGCTTGTTCTCCAGTCAACACTTCAGCTACCAACAGTGATCTAGCTTCCCTGATTGCTGTTTTGTCCCAACAGGTTGCTGATTTGACCAAGAGGGTGGATGTTATGTGCAACAATACTTTGAATACATCCAGCCAAAACGATGTTCGGAGAAAGAATTTTTCACTTATTCACCCTAGGCTTGTAAACCAAGGTGACTTTTCCAATAATCCACAAGAGGGCAGTATAAGATCGCAAATAAACACTTCAAACAAGCCTAACTCAACAGGCGGCCGTGCTAGGCATGGAAATCAAGCTGTTGCTATTGAAAATCCACAAGAGGGCAGTATACGATCGCATAACAGTGAAGAAAACAGTTCCAACTCAGCAGATTTCCATTTAGCATCCATTTTCTTTATAGAGCGGATTATGAAGGACATTTTGTTCCTGTAAGAGACACACAGCAAGTTTATGGATTAGAATATAAATCCTTTAATTCCACCATGAGGAACTTTGAGAACACTATGTTGAAGGTGCATGCCATACAATGTGACAATTTGTACTTACAAGAAAGCCTTAAGAAAAGGCATGCCTCTAAATGGCTTAGACTATATAAATTTCCTAATGGAATTGATGTAAATAATTGTGACACAGATTAACTTTTTGCTCTATATGATGGCTTTGGATTAGAATTGATGGAATTTATTATTTATTATATTTTTCAGATTGCACTTTTAAAGTCATTTTAGTGTTGAAATCATCTGTTTAATTGTTGTAGGCTACACACTCAAGTGTGCTAGCCTGTTCTGAGCACTTAAAGTGTTTTTTATTGTAGGTTTACTGTATTTTTGAAAAACAAATCTTGTTTCCCACCTTTTCTAAGCTAGTCTAGTCCAGTTTTGAGGTACTGCTGAATTCAGGGCTGTGGTGCAAGTTCCTGTGTTGCCCATATCCTTACTTGGATAGAAGAAAGTTTCTCTATTCATCAGTGAGAGTGGGAAGCTTTGAGCAGCCTATCTGTCCCTGGAGGAGTGGTGTCAGCCCAGCAACTAGTAGTTATTGTCCATTTTGGGCTAATTTCCATCACTGCATTTGCGCGGTTTTGCGCTTGTATACAACTCAGCAAAGCTCCTTGTGGTGTCCTGCAGAGTCTTTCAAGCAGCAGAGTGACAAAAGAGTGACTTTTGGATTGAATAAGTATTTTTTCTCTGCATTTTCCTGTGACTGCTAAATTTTGCCTAAAATGCGATCTTCTAGCGTTTCTGTGCTCTAAAAAACTATTTTCTTGCTGCATACTGTACTTATTTTTTCAGATTGCACTTTTAAAGTTGTTTTAGTTGTTTTTGTGTTGAAATCATCTGTTTAATTGTTGTAGGCTACACACTCAAGTGCACTAGCCTGTTCTGAGCATTTAAAGTGTTTTTTAGTGTAAGTTTACTGTATTTTTGAAAAAAAAAATATTCTTGTTTCCCGTCTTTTCTAAGCTAGTCTAGTCCAGTTTTGAGGTACTGCTGAATTCAGGGCTGTGGTGCAAGTTCCTGTGTTGCCCATATCCTTACTTGGATAGAAGGATATTTCTCTGTTCACCAGTGAGAGTGGGGAGCTTTGAGCAGCCTATCTGTCCCTGGAGAAGTGGTCTCAGCCCAGCAACTAGTAGTTTATTGGCCATTTTGGGCTAATTTCCATCACTTTCATCTCCCTGCTTTAAAACCCGCATTTTCACGGTTTTGCGCACAGCACAGTGCCGGTTAGCTGGGGTTAAACTATTCCCGGCTCCACGAAGTCTGCTCTTCAATTTTTCCCTTGGAACTAGTCAAACTCTCATCGTAAGCACTCTAACCTTCCTTTTACAGTCCAGCACTTGCTCTAATCTCTCAGTAAGCACTAATAAATGCTAACACTACACCCCCCCCTAAACTATACAGTAGTATAAGGCTTCCTATTTGTCCCTACCGGACAATCAGTAAAACAGTTCATTTATCCATACAGGCATGTCCAAAGGGCAGTTTCAGGTGTACTCTCCAGTTCAGCTGGTGAATCTGGGCATCTTGAGGCAATGTTACAATTGACTCATGTACTCAGGCAGCCCTCTCCTCTTTCCAACAAACACAAATGTATGTGAGAGATGCAAATATACAGCCAAACTGGAGGCCAAGCTCTCTCAACCCAAGACTGGAACAGTCAGTCAGGAGGAGAAGGGAAACACTTGCACCACACCACCAGTCTCACATAGACCAGTCATATCTGCACCAGCAAACAATACACATAAATACATAAAAACATACTCAGAGGCTCTAAATAAAAATCTGCCAAAGCAGCAGAGACCTCCAAAGCAGACATGCAAGCAACCTCCACCCCCCAACAACAACCATGTATCACATACTTCACAAAGTCAGTGTTCCACGCAATCACAGCCCTTAAGGCTAAATAACACACCCAATACACTAGTAATAGGTGACTCTGTTGTCAGGCACACTGACGTCCCACTCACTAGACTGAACAAGGAGAAGGTTACTGTAAGCTGCTTGTTGGGTGTCAGGATCTGCCACATAACACAAGCACTCAGGTCACTCCAAAACAAGTGCAAATATGACTCTGTCATTGTCCATATTGGTGTGAATGACCTGAGATGTACCTCCATGGACTACATGAAAAGAGACATACAGGAACTCTCTGATCATGTAGCCCAGGTTGGTATGACCCTGACCCTGAGTAGCATCCTGTCCTCACCATGAATGGTGCCACAGTACAAAGATAAAATGATCAATTTTAACAATTGGCTAAGCTATTAGTGTCATTCCAAGGGGATCCAGTGTCTGCCAGCCTGGGATGACATGCTCGACAAGCCATGCTGCTTTGCTAGAGACGGCTTGCACCTGACGCCCTTAGGCATTTGAATACTGGCTAAGACTCTTGCCACCCCAATAGTGCCTTTTTTAGGCAAGGCTCAAAAGACAAACTCACCTCCATAAACAACACAAGAAACCAAAAACTGAGGGTAATGCTACTCAATGCCAGAAGTCTAAACCTCAAAATGCACGCACTCGAGGCACTCCTCAGCATGGAGCAAATCAATATCTGTGCAGTAATAGAAACCTGGTTCAAGGCTCCAGAGAGCACCCCAGCTCTACCAGGCTATAACTCTTACCACACCTTTCAGCCCCAGAACCTGGACCGAAATACAAAAGGAGGGGTGTATCCATTTTCATCAAGGATACCCACACCTCCAATTTAGTGGCACAACATCAGGCCTCGGAGACCATCCATGTGCAACTAACAGTGGGCAAAGCTGCTTTTCAGATTGTAGCTTGCTACAGATCACCCACCTTGTCTCAGGACCCCCACTCAGCATTCCTGAGAATATTGGAAAATATAAAGGTCCTACCAAACACCATGATATTGGGTGATTTCAACTACCCAAACATTGACTGGGAAAACTACTCAAGTACAAACTCCTTTGCCCAATGCTTCCTTGAGTTTATAATCTCAAATGCCCTGGAATAACTGGTCACCACTCCCACAAGAGGTGACAACATATTGGACCTGATCATCACCAACATGGGGGATCAAAGTTCCACACCAGAGGTAAACCCCTCGCTGGTAAGATCAGACCATAAACTAATCAGGCTGGACATACACATCCCGACCCTAACCCCCAGTCAAGGAAACCACTGTGAAAAACATTTCAAAAGCAAACTACACACTTCTCAAGACCGAGGTGGAAAGTTTCAAAGCCCCCTTGCTAAAGGATAATGCTGCCCAAACCACAGAATCCTTTACAAATGTATTCTATGAGCACCTACAGGAATGCAGGAATCGAGCATCTCAAGTAAAACCAAGACTCACTCCTCCAAAAAGAGGAAACCAGTCTGGTGGTCCCCGACCATAAATAAGCTATACAACAGAAGGAAGAAACTATTACATGATAGAGCAAAATCCCAAAAAGGGAAGGCATCCTTGATCAGTATTAGCAAGAAACTACGAACCCTCATAAAATCATCCAAGGCCAGCTTCGAAAGAAAAATTGCCAAAGACTCTAAAGATAATCACAAAGCCTTCTTTAGCTATGTCAAGAATCTAGATGGCAACTCTCAGATCTGCTCTGAGCTAGTGCAAAATGGCAAAAAATACACTGAACCAACTGACATTGCCAACATCCTGGCTGACAGGTTCAGTGCAAACTTTACCCCCCACCCCCACCCCCACCCCCAAAAGGGCCCGTGTCTATCCCAGAAGAATGTAGAGCCCCAGATATCACAGACCCACAGGTGAAAACAGCCCTCTCCAAAGCCAAAAACACAGCATCAATAGGACTGGATGGTATCCCAGGCTGTGTCTTACACGAGCTCCAAAATGAACTAAACCCTCACCTAAATTCACTGTTCAAACTCAGCCTTACCACAGGCTATGTACCCAAATAAATGTCATACAGCAACAGTTATCTCACTCCACAAAGGTGGTGCCACAACGGATCCTGGGAACTATCACCCTATAAGCCTGACTAGCCTGGTCTGCAAAGCTATGGAGCGCATCATCATGGAACTCATTAATAAAGACATTGGAAACCTCCAGACACTGGACCATACACAATTCGGCTTTGTTAAAGGCAGATCTTGCCTCCTAAACCTAGTGCTCACAGTTATTTCCTGGGAAATGCAATATGAATGAAGCTGCATCCAGTATTGTGGTCTGCAGCCTACATATTCTTGCACACTCATGCCATTCTCGAGGGGTAGCTGCAGACACTTGCTGATGGATCTGTGTAAATGGTCCAGCACCTTGGTACTGCAGTGGCTGAGGACTCCCTGCTTGTACATCTATCGACATAACATAATGGCCATATCCTGCTGTGGCCATAACTCTCAGCTGTACAGATTCACCCAGGTTACCCAGAGGCAGGGCTCATATATCTGGTCAGCTTCCCTTCAGATTGTGGTTTACGAGCAGGTTTGTAGCCAGCCATAACTGGGCTTGCAGGCAGTGGTAGTATGGGCACACATCCGCGTTTCAGACATCACACACTCCATGGCGTCCATGCTTCTACACTCCCCCACTCTGTTATTCTATCCTCTTCCTAACGTTATGTGAGTGACATCTGCAAAGTATCCCTATAGTTGTCCCTTCATCCCAGCATTATTTAGGGGTTGGTCCACAGTTCATGCAGTAAGACATGGTTGGCATGCTACTGGGATTTGTTGACATGGCCTTGCATTTGTGTTCTGTGGACTGTGTTATGTTGTTATTTGGGACCCCATGAGATAACATACATTGGCGTTATGGGTGAGGCACAGGCCTATGACAGAGGACTGTAGGGCATTTGGTAGTGGTGCAGGCCATCTGTAGCAGGCCAGTGCAGTCTGTCACTCCTACAGTCACAGGCTGTGAGCCACTGGATTCCCCTGGGGTGACAGGGTAAATGTATGAGGTGTTAATGGCAATAGATCCTGTCCATATTAATCCATTGGTCTGGATGCTGGCAGGGTGCTGCTTACAGCTAGGGAGGAACACACCTGCATAGGACACCTTTTCAGCATGCTGCATTCTGTGGGTATTCCCATACAGAAGTGGGGGTCATGCTGTACTCATTCCCAACAGCAGGGATATGACCTGTGATAAACCTGTGGATGATAGTGGGGTGAGCTGAGTGCATGTGTGATATGGAGACTTCGTGCAGCTGCCTCACAGATATACCTTGGACATTCCCCTTTATGGTGCCTTGTGCGGGGACATAGGCATTCCCTCATTACTTCATAACTGTGCCTTGTGTGGTCTGCCAGGGATTGACCAGAATACATCAGTATTCCATACTACACAGACAACTAGTGTGCTGCTAACCTGTATGTACAATTCCAAAGGTGTGTCCATTTGACAGTAACATTTTATACACTCTCTGTCTAGGGTACGTCCACCTGTGTACTGTGGGTATGTTTGGGCCCACATTCATGGCATGTCCATCTTTTAGATGGTGTCAGATATTGACATCTGAACAATGAGTATGGATGATTGCTGAATTGGGTCTTGCTGGGATGCATTGTGGATGGCACTGCAGTTGTCAGAACATGGCCCTGTCATCAACAGTAGTGGCCATAGGCCACCGGGAAACAACCCTTAATGCCTACATGCTGACCACTTCCACACAATGTACAACACACAACAACCTAAAACACAGAGCCCTGCATATTGTACACATGCAACAATCTATCCTGTAAATTGGGCCAGCTCAGGTAATCTGTGCTCCACTGCTGTTAACCCTACTCGTACACGTTACTGCATTTCTACATAGGATTGTGGGGGGGGGGGCACACCTGACAACTGTAAGCATTTGCTATGACTGTATTGGTATTTCAGGTACTCTGTTGGCTTCCATTTCATTTTGTATTCTGACCTATCATGCAGACTTGGGCATATCAGTAGAGTACAGATCTTAGGTTTTATTGACCTACATTTCAGTTTCAGACTTCATACCCTGCAGAACTAACATACAACTGCCTGACCTGTTGTAGTCTGTCTGTGTAGGTCTGGAGGGGGGCTGTTATCCATTGCCATTAATTGGAGGCCTTAGCACAGCCTTTCTTTATGGTCATCTACACCTGTCCTGCTAGCTGAGGCTGTTGTTGGGTATGTGAACCTCACTGACATGCATGTGTGTGTCCTATGGACACATATTTGGGCCACCACATGTACTGCAGTGGAATTTGTCACTGTATCTAGTACTGCCTACTGTGTTGACACCAGCATTTGTTATGGATTCCACACTGTCCATATAGGTGTCCACTATCTGCTGCCACCCCATTCAGCCACCCGATTCCCTTGCATGCTTGCATCCATACCATAGCTACAACTAGCAGAACATACTACTCCATTCAGCAATTGATAGGAAGAGTGAGTTACTTGTGGCTTTGCCAGTATTGAGGATGGTGCTGGAGGGCTGACTATGTTGGATGCACATAGTACACTCCCAATACATGGTAAAGCACAGGTAGTGTCATGTTTGGTATCCCTTTTACTGTATGTGCAAGTCAGAGAGAGGTGTCATTCCCTCGGTTCTTACCATGTCAGTGTATGTGCTATGTGTTGTCTCTTTGCCAAAGCCTGGGCATACTGGGCATGCCTCCTTCTGCCTACATGGGCAGGTTCAGGTTGTTTCTCCACTGAGTCACTCTGTGCCTGTGCTGTCTTTGGCAATGATGGGGGGCCGTGTGGCCCTGCCCCATGCTGTTCCTGTTGCAGCTGTTTCTGCAGGATCATATTGTGTAGCATGGCACATACAATGAAAATTTGTGTACATGTAGCTGGAGAGTACTGAAAGACTCCACCGGATATGTCCAGGCACCAGAACCGTGACTTGAGCATCCCAAACACACACTCTATTATAATTCTGGTTTGTGAGTGTACCTCAGTATGGAATTCTTGTTCAGGTGTGTGTGCATTTCTGATGGGTGTCATCAGCCATGGCTCCAGTGCGTAACCAGCATCCCCCACTAGGTGGCTATATGGGATGTCCCTACTGGCAAATCTCTGGTACAGTTGTGTCATACGCCAGATGTGGGAGTCGTGCCTGCACACACATTCATTATAATGCCCTGGGCATCGCACACAAGCTGGCAGTTGATGGAGGGGATGCCCTTGCGGTTTATGTTGACCTATCCTGCTCACCGGGTGGTGCTTTGATGTGTATGTGTGTGCAGTCTATAATCTCCACTACCTCAGGATATTCTGCTATTTGGTGGAAGAGACACATATTGCTGGTCAACACCTCATGGGTGTTAAGGGAATATATGTGCTCACTGGCATGTGATGACATGGCATCCAGGAACTGGTAGAGTATCCTGGATGCTGATGCCTTTGAGATCCCCGTGATATCTCCACTTGGCCTTTGAAGGTACCTGCGGCTAGTATTCTTAAGCTTACACATACCTTGGTATCCACTTCCACTATCTCCAGCTCATGTAGCCCCTGGTAGGTTACCCTAGGTCTGTACAGTCTTCTCCTTCTCCTCAGGTGGTTTGGTCATCAGCATTCTCATTCTCACCACCATCATCCTCTTCCAACATATTGATGTATGACAGTGACAGCAGCCTCTATCATTTTGTTAGTTTTGTCTGGTAAAATGTCCCTGTCTGTGTACACCGGTGGTGTAGAGTTTGTGGGAAAAAACAGAGTGAAAGGTGTTTGCATAGTTTATAGTACTGTGCTCGGCTGGGCTGAGCTGCTGCTGCCTATGTAATTGGCTGATTCTGATATATTTCAACTGCCAACTATGCTAGTTCTCCTTGATTGCTGTTTTCCTTTCCCATTGCCTTCCCGTTTAAGCCCTGAGGTGCGCCACACTTACCTAGTGCTTGGATATGAACAGAGCTGCTATTTCCTGTGTTTTTTTTTGTTTGTTTGTTTAAAACCCAGTGCGTGGTGCGCACACTGGTTTAGGCACTGTAGACACTGCTAGACTGCCTCAGACATGCACCCTTCCTTAGCTGTGCTTAGCTAAGGGCAAACATGGGCCACAGAGCTCCAATCAGCTTACAGCATGCATGACACTCCCCCTTATGAGGTCATCTACCTCCTAGGCTTGCACCATGGTGTTGCTGTACTTACACGGTTGGGTGCTAGCTAACACTGAGGGGAAATCTGTGATTCAGTATCAATCCCCTCATTTGCATAAAACTGACTGCTAATGCATGGTTACAAGACTAACACTCAGCCATCCCCCTTAGCAACCACTATTCAATGGTATTGTTGTCTTCTGCATGCCATTGAGTATTATGGCAGAATGCTGATTTTGGTTTAAAAGCTTATTTCCAGCTTTTTATTCTATTTTTGGGCTGATCCTGTTTGCGCACCGCTACCCTATGCTTAAAAGGTCGAAATGGCCAAAAAAAATAAAACTTATGTTTTATAATTTTTCAACTATTTACCATGCCAATGGCCATCTATTTGGCCATTGGCATGCCTACTACATTGAATACATGCTTTCTTTGGAGCTGTCATGCCTCCATTTTATAATTTGCAGAAATGTATTCATTTGGTAGCCAAATACATTTCTGCAGGATACACTATTCCTGCACAGACGCCTGCCTGCTTCCTGGATCACTAATTCACCTCATTTGCATGGTTTTCACCTGCAAATGGGGTAATTAGCATACAGGAGCTGTGTCCGTGCAGGAATAGTGTTGGAGCGCTCGTGCACATCCAGGGAGCTCATTCCTGGATCGCTCGTCGGCCATATTGCATGCAGCAGCTCTTGCACTATTCCTGCACACCATGCAGAGCTTGCTGAATCCTGGGGTATATCTTACAGACTGTGCTGACCTGAATATAACTGCTACAGTGTTGAACCTTCATCCAGCTGAGTTTTGGATGAGCAGTGCGGTGATGTGTTGTTCTGTTCGGCAAGCTGGTACCAAATTTAACAAGTTTACTGCAACTGCTCAAGTTTAAAGAGATGATTTACTTGAATGTTTGCCATGATGGAGCACACATACAGTAGACTATTTAGTAAGAAGGTAAAAGCAGTAGTTATTATGTTTCTGTCCTGTGGGTAGCTGGCACTTTAGAGAAGTTCTAGATTTCAATTTTTTTTTTTTTTTTTGTGAGTGACACACTGACTATGTATAGTGTGAAGAACTAGTTCTGTTTTAATCTTGTTTAAGAATATAATAAAGAATATAAAGAATATTAGTACATTTTCCCACTGGACACCTAGAGGCACGACTAGAATTAAGTTAGTTTTTTGGTGGAGGTAGAAGTAGGTGTAATTGGTGTGTCTATTTTTCAAGCAATAAAAATGATTCTTAAGTGATTACTTCTAGATGGGAGAACGTTTGTGCAGAGCAAACTACGTATTATATAATGGTGGCCTGACTGTCAGCTGTATGCATACTATGTATCAATATGCTAAACAGAAGGAGACCTGACACAGATCATTGCAACATCTCCATTTTACTTTGGATGTTTATAGAAAAGCTCTCATACTATTTGAAACATTGGGTTTTATTGTTAACATAGCTTATGAACCAAGCAATTGTAAGAGAGTTACAACCTAGTGCAAAGAGTGTTTGGAATAATAACAGGTGTAGCATTTATATAAAAGGCTTTGAATAGGTGGAGGAACAGAGCAGAGTCTAGATCATGAATATTTCTGTTATGGTTAGCAGTATCTAGGAGGAAGGATAGAGGTGTCTCATTACTATGAACTCCTTGGAAATCAGGTTTTGTAAGAGAAATCAGTTAGTTGCCTAGGATGAACTTCAGTATTTGTGAATAGATATCCTTCTCTTGGATGTTTCAGTAAAGACAAGAGTATGACAATGGGTTTATAATTAGGTCTGTTCTTTTCTTTAAACTGATATTGTTTCCTTGTATTGTATTACAATGCGTGGTTATTTCACCATAGTTATACTCATGAAACAGAGTGTGGCTCTGTTGCACTATTCAGTCATCACAACAGAAAATAAAAATTATTAGTCACTGCTGTACTTGTGGTCAGCATGTAGTACCAAGTAAGAAGTTACTACCCACTAAGCCATAGATTTTTTTTGACTGAGCAAAAGGTCATGGCAGCTTTCATCTAAGAGACTGATATGCATGCTCTCTTATATATGTCCACACACCTACATAACTGTCCAGTACTAATTTAAACAATGGCAGTGTTAAGCATGTACCATACTAAGATGATGATTGCTTCTATTTTATAGCTGGTCCCACTGGAAACGATTTACTTCTTTCAACAATCCACTGGAATATTATTTAGAGTACTAAAGCAGTGAAACGCTGAAATAAGCCCTCATACTTACAGAAATGTGCTTAAAGTCCTAACTTCTCACTAAATAATACTGACATTGAAACTGCTTCTCATACTAAATTCCTAAGTATAATAATAGATGATAATCTAAAGTCTGATATTCAAATACGAATTGTCTTGACTAATCTATAGACCACTTTAAAATCCAAACTAGAGCAGTGAAGCACTAAGGTTACAAGATCTGCAATCAGACTGCTCCATACTTAAATCAATAAATTGGTTTTAATTACTGCATCATGTAACATTCACACCACTACTGCTAGCACACAAAATAACATACAACCCTCCTTCATGCCCAGCTATCAGCAACATCCTCCATCACTATATTCCAAACTGACCCCTTCAACTATTAGAAATTTATAAACCAAAGAAATCTTTTGGGCATAGCTTATATTCCTACTGTCTGGTCAAAATTTAGAACTCCATCCCAATCCTGCCAGGTCATTACCTAACATTCATAGTTTCATAGGTTAGTATTAAGATAACTACCCTTGCAAGCCATTTTAAGCCTCACCAATTATCCCTTGTGAGGCTCAAACCTTGCACCTTGTGTTTGTAAGACATACACCTTAACCATTAGGCCACCCTCCCAACCATCATTTGTTTAAGCCTTAAAATAAATCCTTTCTAGCTCTTGGCTCTTTTCCTGTACCACATCAAGCTATTACCAACATCTATTGTTTTTCATATATCATGATCTTTATGTTTACTCCCTTATTTAATCTGTATCAAACCAATATTTTAATTCCCCTATTGGCCCGTATTGGCCTACAACTCTCTATTACTTCACCAAGCTACTGTTTAATATGCTCAGCTCAATATTCCTCTTTTTGTATGACTCTGCAAAGGAAAACCTTTATTTTCTGCCATCAATACCACTAATTTGTTTTATTTTTCTTTTCATATTCATCTTCTATTTATCTTGTATATTTTTGTATTTTTATTTCATACTTATTTATCTCAAATGCATTTATCTTGTATGTTTTATATAGATTTGTTTGGTGTTTAAATTCCACTCTTACCATTGTATACTGTGTTTTGACTTATATCGATCTGCCATTGTAATCTGTACTGTGTAGTGCTTTTCTCTACTGGTATCCACTGTAAATAGGATCTTGACCAGTTGTACTTTTCCCGATAAACACATGTCAATAAATAAAATACATAAAAATAAATTACAGTGACTTATTTTCCACTTCTTTGGTCATTTTATATTTGGTAAATGCCCAAGATTGGTAACATTTTCATAAAACATTCCATAAAACATGAAAAAAAATGAAATTTCTATTTGACTTTTAAATTATGGTAATTCTTTACCTACAGAATATCACCCCTCTTCATATAAACCTCTTCCGTAGGACTTAAAATGTATCTTTTATTAAAAAAATAAAAACAACCTCAGCTATTACCTTCAAAAGATTATAACAAATCAATGCTTTGATTTTAACTATTTGAAAAGTTGATGCTGTTGGCTTGTGTGAATAAGTGTTTGATTATGAAAATAATAGCTTTTGGTGTGGTTATTTGTTATAAACTCTCCAGAATATCACCCCACTGCTTTTCTGATGGTGAGTTTTATCCACTGTATAATCTGACTCAAAAGTTGATACTTGTAGAATTCTGTACTGTATGCCTTCTTAAGGACCTTTTACAGCCTACTGCTGTCTCTGGGAAGTTTTGTCACTCTTTCTTTTCTTGACGTGCAAGTATCAATATCCTTTTCATTTTACTGTTTAGATGGCATTTGCCATCACTTACATGTGAAATGAGATCTGTCACAGTTCTTTAAAACTTCTGTAATCCATTTCTGTGCTGTGCTACTCTGAACAAATTAACATGACAATAGGTCAATTGTTCTTTTATACTTAGATCTTCCCAGCATTAATCATTTCTTTCCTGACTATCTCAGTAGACATACTTTGCATGTTTTTAGCGTTAAACTGTCTTCAGCTCACGGAGTGATTTTGAACTATTAAATTTACATGCACTAGTTGCAAAATCCTACAGATTACATAGACTTGCTTTTTCTCAGAAATCGCTTAAAGTTTTAGACTACTATTTCCACTGATCAGAAAATTCTGTTTATTAGATCTTACCTTCGTTTTGCATTACCAATAATTTGCTTTCACCTAAAATGTAGGACAGATTTAATAATACAAGTAAAGCAGAAAAGAATGTTTATTGTATATGCATTATAAACAAAAACTTTAAGAGGTTAGGATGTTTACTGATATGAATGTTCTTTGCACAGCTATTATAATAAAAATATGTTTATACAGAAGAACATTCCCAAAAACAAACTGCATACTGAAAAGCATTAACACTAACAGAAGATTGCTGTCTGACTGATTTAAATAGTCCATTGTGGTTTTGGCAAAGAGACAAGTGGTTTAGAAAAATATAAAGTTGACCAAAACCAACATAACCACCCACCTTTTAGACCATTATTTTTATTACATCATAGCTTTCTGAAAAAGATAAAAATAAAATGTAACCTTTTTAGCTTTATGAAGTTTCCATACTACATAGTCAGTGCCCCTGAAATACAGTACTGTAGCTGTTTAGAGCAGAATATGAAATCCATATTAATGGCAGTTGACAGTTTCTTGCACATTCATCTCTGGTTTTCAGGTAGTGCAGCCTTTAACAATCATACAGAGCACACGTTAGTTATCTACTCAGACTGCCCATGTGTGACTGGACAGGTAAAGGAAGACATTCACTCACTGTTTCACTTTTTTGTCTTTCCTTTTCCTGGAGAGTAAGTTAGGGCTGCTTCAACACAGTCAGAAAGTTATACTTTCTTCTTGAGGCTTCCTGCTCTGTGTTCTTACTGTCTTATGCAACATTATTCCTGCTGATTAGAGCAATCTTGCTGCAACTGATCTGTCTTTCAGTTCCAGTACCCAGTAGAAATAACCTTTCATGTAGCATGGCTTTACTGTATAACAAGGAATATGTAACTATAACGCTTATTAACTTAGAAACAGAATGGAATACGAAACCTTGCTGGTACCTAAAACAGCCATGGCATTAATGCTATTATTTATCAACTACCTAGACCAGTCATGCAATTAAAAAAGCAAGTAACCTGTTAAGTGTATGCTGAAGTTATTAAATGTGGAGGTATGTAAATCAGGCAGATAAGGAAGAAGCAAAAGCTTAAAAAGCAGACACCCACAGGCAACACAACAAGAAAAGTTTCAATTTGTGATGGCAAACTTTGTGGGATTGATTCAGGATATTACTAAGGAGTTGTAAATGTTCTGTCTGACAAGGGATGACTGCATAGAATTGTAAAATTGAATTATAGGCTTTACCTTGGAGGCTCTGATGAAAACATATCTAATAAGATATTGCTTCTCTGTGTTATTTTAATACAGACCTGCATAGTTTCTCACTCAGTAAATATGCCATGTTTAGGGAAAAAAGTATAAAAAGTGTGAGAGCTAGTTTTTATTTTCTACTGACTTGTTTAATTAAAAGTAAAATAACTGATTCAGTTTTTTTTTCTATTGACGTGTTCCATTAAATGTGAAGGGATTGATTTATTCTCTAAGAACAGCATAATATGTGATTTTCTTCATGTTTATCAGTAGGAGATTTATTTAGCATTCTTAAACATTTCTCTTTCTTGGAATTTCATAGCTCAGATTTATTATATGCTTGGCTTTGTGGTGTATGAGTTAGTTGTATACATTAAAATGTCAGCAGTATAATATATTGATTAATAAACAAATCACCTAACTCCAAAACAGATATTATAAGTAGATTACGGTGAAAGGCAATACCTCACTGACACATGAGCTGAAACATGTGAGAAAATATTATGCAACAATGATTTCTACCCAGCCTTTGGCACCCTAACACATTTTAACACATCTGCATCATACTACTGCTTTTCTATACAACTAACTGAAATTATTTCAAGCTGAGTGTTGAAGATACTACGAGTAAGATATTGAAATTAGCATTAAATCTTCTAGAGAGAAGTGTTTTAGAATTTAACCATGATAAATAAATCCACTTGATTCTATATAGCTGTTAGATTTCACAACAGAAGCAATGACTCATGCTCATGCTTTCAACACCCTTGGAGTAAGTTTCTCTAATGTTGGTCTTGAGATGCCATTTAAAAAAAATTGCCATACACTTGCTTTGACATTGTTCATCTAATTAAGGCTTGAACTTTCGCCTT
The DNA here is from genome assembly GCF_019279795.1 of Protopterus annectens. Taxonomy (NCBI): domain Eukaryota; kingdom Metazoa; phylum Chordata; order Ceratodontiformes; family Protopteridae; genus Protopterus; species Protopterus annectens. Next base: position 1,898,388,768 of record NC_056725.1, read on the forward strand.
TGAATGTCTCATATCACAAAATAGCTTTAATCTGTATTATGTGATTTATTTCCAATTAAGAATTGATGCCAAAAGATTAAATTTGCATCTTTAATGTCTAGCATTTTGTTTATATTAAAAGTTCCCGAACAACCTGCAGTATCTAATATAGGGAACAATAAAAAACAATAAATATTTTACTATATAATTAGAATTTATGAATCTTTTAAAATTTATAAGGATGTAATCAGTGGAAGGGAGAGGAATACTATTTTTTCTTTTCATTTAAACATAAGTCTTTCAAGAGCCAGTAAAATGTATTAATTATTAATAAAGTATTAATACATTATTAATAATTAATATTAGAGTAAGATTCTACAACATAGCTGTTATTATTTATTAATCTTTCATGAATGAATTTCCAAGTAGATTGGTACAAGGAATTTAACCATAGTGATATTAAATTGAAAATTATGGATTTGGCATATAATTTAACACATGGAAAACTTAATCCACCTTTTTGCCAACTTTTAACACATAATACGGATTATCTTCTTGCAAGACGTTATTTAGAAAATAATAATTAGTTGACTATACAATCTTGTAAAAATATGTTAGTAATAAAATCAAAATCTCTATGGATTTTCAAACTAAACATATTCCAAAGTTACTTGAGTTTTTTTTCAGAATCAATAGCAATTTAAATAAAAATAAATAATATATATCAATAATTTATAAAATAATAAGAAAAAGAGTTTCCTTCCACAAATTCATTATTTTGGAATACTCAAATAAGATTAATGAGAAGGCCTTTTCTGATGAAGATAAATGCTTAATTCTTAAATCTGCAGAAAAATCTACTTCTCTTTATTGGAAAATATATACATGGAGATTTCTTCACAGAGCTTTTTTAACTTCACATAAAGTGGCTTTAATATATAACTATGGGGAAATTAATTGTTAGAGGTATAATAAAGTCTCTAACACAGATTGCTTTCATATGATATTGAATTGTAAAGTAGTAACTCTTTTTTGGGTTGAATTTAGACAATTTCCCCAAACTTTGTGGACAGATAAGTATATCATTTCTAACTCCTTGATCTTATTTAATGCTCCACTTCTGGATTCTGTTCCTAGGGTGCAGGTGCCTCTCCTTTATTCCTTTTTAACTATAGCAAGAAAAGTAGTCAAGAAAGAATTGGAAATGTAAAAACTACTCTTTTTCTTTCACTGAATTCATTAATTTAGCAAAAAAAAAATGCCTGTAAAAAGAATTGTCAACTGTCAAAGTAAGAACTTTGTATATTACCCAGCAGTTTAGATTTTGGTCAAAATTAAGTGATTTACTTGATAAATTCTAATAATTTAGTTTTCTATGTTTGATTGTATTGTAGACATCTGCAAACAGCTATGTTTTTGTTCTATTTATCTTTAAATAATTTTGTACAATGTTTATTTTAAACTTAATATTCAATGAATCAAAGATAAGCGTAATCAGAAGATACACAACAACCTTATAAAAGTAAGTGCTTTTGTTCCTTTATTAATTCAATGGAACTTCATCAGACAACTCCCTTCCAACTTCCTTCATATTTATAAAGAAAAAAAATGTGATTGTAACACTAAGGGTGTAGTATATCTGGCTATTTGTTCAGCATGGCCCACCTTTTATATACTGAAGATGGAGAAACTCCTCAGAAAAACAATATATCAATGCATATATGCTATCAGAAAAAGGGATACAATGAATGCCTTATTTAGGCATTCAACAACTTGCCCTAATTTTAAAAAATGTTTATTTTGTGTCCTTGAAAAGGTTGTGGTGAATGATGGGGGTAATTGGTCAGCATTTCTGGAACTCAGGGAGACACATTGGAAAACTCTCCTGAATGCCACTCAATCCCCAGGCATAAATGATAGAATATCTATTAGTAGTCTCCTAGCAATAAAGGCAGACACTAATTAAATTCCATCTCTTGTCAGGAAGTTGCATACTTAATATATTCGAATATTTTAGAAATAAATATTATTTTGATAGTTTCACCAGCTTACAGAATCTTTTTAAACTTTTTAACATTTTTTAACCTTCATTTTTATTGTTAATTATATTTAATTTTCTTTCCTTGTCATAGTGAGAGATCCATGTAAATTATTTTTAAATTACTTGGAGTATAATTAATAAGATGGAAGTTTTAGAGAGACTTAATTGTGTATTTTTTCAATAATGTTCTTTCTGATTATTTTTTTTTCTTTATAAATATGAAGTAAGTTAGAAGGGAGTTGTCTGATGAGGTTCCATTGAATTAATAAAGGAACAAAAGTACTTAACTTTATAAGGTTGCAGTGTGTCTTCTGATTATGCTACACCATTTTTTTGCATTTGTTTTATGTTTTTAAATTAGTAAAATTTTGTAGAAATTATATTTAACTTTGCAATATGTTTAAATAAGGCAAACAGTGAACATAAAACTACAAGCATAATAACAAATGGAATTGTATAATGGACAGAAGAGAGGATTGTTCGACTCTTCTATTATATTTCTTGTAAAAGCAAGTATCTCCCCTAAGTATGCCATTTTACTTCAAGAAGAAGTAGTAAACTAACACTGTATAAGGAGTGGTTCTCTGTCTTTTAAAGTAGGGGGTAGATCCAGCTCCCTTCCCCCCTCATGCACACATACACGCACACTGAGCATGAAAAAAGATAAATGTGATTATCAAAAAAAAAGTACATGCACAAATATATTATGACATTTGAACTGTTTTCCAAACTGTACCTGTAAGACTCTTGGGAGATAGAACAATGCCAAACCACCCAATCAGGGCAGTCTTAGCAATGCATGCCCTTCATCTGAACTACAAATTCAATGATAGCATTTGACAAATATGGACATCTTTTACAAACCAGTGCCTTCACCTTTATCTTGAGAATATACATTCTGTAAAATGACTGCTGCTCTGGCCTAATGTGACTCATAATATTTTGTAAACAGTTTGTCATACTTTATAGCAAAATTAAATAAACAACCCTATATATTGAGACAAACTTTGCATCCCTACTGGCATGCCCTACTTCACCTTTACAAAGAAAGCAAATGATATGTGTGATTTCCTGTAAGAACTATTTTTCAAGATAGTACCTAAATCACCTGTGATCATCTTAGATACACTCTAACATCTATTCTTTACTACTTTGGGTAGCAAGTATACAACAAGTTGTATTGCCTTGCCCTCATAAAACAAATTTAGCTTAAAGATAAGACTTATGATGGGTTTTACAGCAGGTGCCATTCATCAGAAGTAAAATATCCAAAAGCACATTCAGCACTAACTAATGTTATACTTCTCCCAATTGTTGTGTGAACAAGGAATTGGTAAGTTTGGAATGTGGATGTGGTGGAGGTAGAACTTATCTTTAGTACTGCTGGAAGTAGCTTGTGGATTTTTATTTCCCATAAACAGCACATCTGAAAAGACCTTGTAAGAACTGGCATGAATCAATTTAAAGTAGGGAATTGTCTTCAAATAAATCCAGTCTTTTTAGTTCTCCATGAAAGTGCAGCCAGGGTTGAAAACACAGTGATGTACGTAATTCTGAAAAAAATGAGTTGAATTAAATTTCTATTCACCCTGTGCTTAAAATGAGAGCTGCCAAGTTATGATACATTATTTTTGTGATTATTGTTTGCACTTTTTTCTAACAATTTTTACATTTGATTTTAATGAAACAGTCTAATACATTTTTCTTACCAACATTTTTAACTACAAGTTTCAGGGGCAAAAGCTCTTGATATTTGACAATGAATGCTGATTTTTCTACTACTGTGTGACTACTGTGGCTAATTTTAGAAAACTACACACTGTTTCACCCAAGATTTGAGATGGTACCTACAAGAACCTCAGAAATGTAAAATTGACTTAAAGGTAGCATTGAGAGGAATAATAAAAACAAAATCCGATAAGATCAAACATTCAGAAAATTCATGCATTACTGCAATGTCAGATACAAATACCTGAAAGTGTAACCAAAAATGGAATAAAATGATTATTATGCACACTGTAAAGGATAGGGTATTAAAACAAAGTTTTGAGTTGTCTGTGAAAGCTATACAGGGTAGAACACTCCTAAAGCAAATGAGCAGTAAATTCCACAGCTGCAGAATCCTGTTAGGCAAAAATATTAATTCAAGATGTTTCTAAGACCACCTGGGGAACCGCAAGCAACCCAGTGAAGCTGAGAACAAAACCCTTTAAGAAGAACTTACTGTTTATAGAAAAGCAACTGGAGTAGATTGCTGTATACATGCTGATAAAGTTTCCACATGAGTTTTAATGGGGGAAAATGTCAGTATTAATATTTTTGAATAATTCAAGTAATACAGAATATTACATTAGTTTGCTGACAATGTATGCATGTTATTTTTATAGCCAAAATTTAAATCTAGGGCATTTGTTAAGGACTTCTGGTGGATGGCAACTTAACTTCTTTTAATACCTGTGGTATATACTTTGATTTACAATCAGAATGCTGTCATAAATAATAAACTCCATTCTGTCAGCTTGTAGAGTATAATATATGTGCTGTGGGCAATATACCCCTATCATTAGTTTATTACGGAAAATGCAGCAATCTCCTTATGGGCTGAGATAGCAGTAAAAGAAGTAAAGATTTTCATAAGTTCATCTTGCAGTCAGAGGCTATCAAGGTACATTAGGTCTTGCCTTTCATTGTTTATGAGATCATTTGTTCTAAAGGAAATATGGCAGTAAACTTTGAATATATTTGAAGGAGTGGAGTAAAAATCTAACATGCATGCTCACTCCTGTAAATTTACTGAACACAGCCTTAAAGGGGTACTATAGGAATGATAATTGTAGCTCCCTGTCTTGGTCTGAAATCTTAACATTGTCAAATGCCTTCCCACTTTGTGACATCACTGATGATGTAATCAATAGTCCCACCCATGCGATTATGTTTCATTCAAATTTTTCTTGATTCTCTGTCACAGTTATGTTTTTGCCCCATGGAATGAAAAACTCTGCTATATAGTTCAGTGCAGCATTGCAATCTCTACTTTTGCCCTAAGCAGCATCTGTTTTGTTCTAGAAGTTACAGTTTTAATTATTTATAAATTGAATTTCAGCAATTAATGTGTGCTGTTGCAGTAAGTGTGTCCTTTATAAAGAGTAGTGAACAACAGCTCAAGGTATCACTCATTGCATTACAATACAGTTTGATGCTGATATTACCAATATTTATTTATTTTTGTATTTATTTATTTGCTTTATAATGATTTTTACTTGAGATTTCATTAACACTCAATTTTTATAGCTGTAAGGTGTTGTCATTACATACTAGCATTTACAAAGAAGTGCCGATCTTAACTGCCAAGTGCTCTGAATTGTGCGGAATGCTCTGCATTTAATATTGCACAAGATTAGTGGTCTGATTTTCTTCATTTAACAGTGGTGGCTGTGCTTTGTGTTTTTTGATTGGCTCATGTAGTGTAATTACAACCAACTGGCATGTCAGTATATGAGCCAATCGATAACCTCTCCAAATGCAAAAGTAGCCAATAGAAAGGCACACAACACATACCTCTCAACTGTGCTGAATTTCATGGAAAATGCTGCTTTGGTTCTGCAAATTAGAGGGTGCCACAAATTTCTGCATGGCCCCTTTAAATTACAATTTATATTTCACGTTCATTTTTACCTCCCAGTTGTTCAAGCATCATTATGTACCACCAGCAAGCCCCATGGAGTCAACAACGTGCATGGGTGAAAGAGATGAGAATAGAACCACAACAACACTATGAGTCAGCAGGAAAGTAAACAGTGAGTAAAAAAATAAATAAATAAATAAAAAATGTGTTACCTAACCAGGCAAGTTAAGAAAACTTTACTTAAACTTTGCTTAAGTGCACCTATGCAGCATAACATCACACAGTGGAGGGAAGGCTTCTGAAGTTTTTGAACTGAAGTTATTAACAGTTTAATGCCTCTGTCTAACTGGATAAGGGCCAGAAAGGAAAGAAAAAAAAAGAAGAGCAATTGAACACATTCCCAATGTGGCAGCAAGTCAAAACTGACCTATGAAGGAAAGGGAAGCAGAAATACTTATACTGATCTTCCTCACACCACCACCAGGATGAGAAGACCGTGCAGTTTGTAAGTAAAACCTGAAAAGTAATCCAGGTCAGGGGGTACTTGGAAGTTCTGGAATATTTTAATAAAAGAGAGGTATCCATTATTCAGTCTGCATTGCTAATACAATTGTGTACTCAGTACGTAATATAAGCTGTTTCTCTTATAGAATAGTAACAGTGAAATATGTGGAAGCTGTTTAGACTGGTAGCAGAATGTAAGAAATTAAGGTCTAGTTCTGAGAAATCCTTGATGTAACACGAAAGCTTGATTAATGAATATCTGTAACTCTTCTAACTGGATCTGAATCATTTTGTGAAGCTGCTTTTGTGTGTGTGCATCTGTGTGTATGTTTTTAAACAAGACGTAAAGATTTAAAAGGAACTTTGGATTAAATATTTTGCCGTATAGCATAAAACATCTGAAGCAGAATGCAAATGTTACACATGCATCTTTGCAATGAGGAAGCTGTAATCAAAATATTCACTCATTAAAGTTTTAGTTTGTAGTTATGGCTAACTACTAACTACAGCATATTTTCATAACAAGAAAATGATATAACCCAAAGACCTACCCCCAGAAAAAAAAAAAGACTAAGGAAAGAGAGTAAGGGGGATGACAAAAATATTAAATGCTATCTCTATGTGTTAACAATTCAAACAACAGTTTGCTTTTATTTTTGCATTTGGACTTTTACTTCTTTGTAAACTCTTGACTTAAGATACTTAGACAATTGAGTGCGTACTCTGAATTAATTTCTTTTCAGCTTTGGTTCTACAGATTTGTTGCACTTTTAGCCTTACTGGTAGCCCTAGTCACAGCTGACCAGTGCTGCCCTCTTTTGCTGCAACATTGCCAGAGTAGTACTGAGATTTTTTTTTTCATTCCTACCCCAGGATAGTCTGTCTAAGGAGGAAAAACAGTCAGTCAGTTTATTACTGAAGAAAGCATCATAGTCAGTTTATCCTGAGATAAGTAATGTGCATGCTAGAGCATCATAGTCAGTCTATCCTGAGGTAAGGTAAGTTATGTGCATGCTAGAGCATCATAATCAGTCTGTCCTGAGGTAGGGTAAGTTATGTGCACTCTGGAGCATCATAAAGTTGTGTGCACACTACAGCATCATAGTCAGTCTATCCAGAGGTAAGGTAAGCTATGTGCATGCTAGAGCATCATAGTCAGTCTATCCTGAGGTAAGGTAAGTTATGTGCACGCTAGAGCATCATAGTCAGTCTATCCTGAGGTAAGGTAAGTTATGTGCATGCTAGAGCATCATAAAGTTATGTGCACACTACAGCATCATAGTCAGTCTCTCCTAAGGTAAGATAAGTTATGTGCATGCTAGAGCATCATAATCAGTCTGTCCTGAGGTAAGGTAAGTTATGTGCACTCTGGAGCATCATAAAGTTGTGTGCACACTACATCATCATAGTCCGTCTATCCTGAGGTAAGATAAGTTATGCACATGCTAGAGCATCATAGTCAGTCTATCCTGAGGTAAGGTAAGTTATGTGCATGCTAGAGCATCATAGTCAGTCTATCCTGAGGTAAGGTAAGTTATGTGCATGCTAGAGCATCATAATCAGTCTGTCCTGAGGTAAGGTAAGTTATGTGCACTCTGGAGCATCATAAAGTTGTGTGCACACTACATCATCATAGTCCGTCTATCCTGAGGTAAGATAAGTTATGCACATGCTAGAGCATCATAGTCAGTCTATCCTGAGATAAGGTAAGTTATGTGCACGCTAGAGCATCATCGTCAGTCTATCCTGAGGAAAGCTAAGTTATGTGCACGCTAGATCATCATAGTCAGTCTATCCTGAGGTAAGGTAAGTTGTGTGCACGCTAGAGCATCATAGTCAGTCTATCCTGGGGTAAGGTAAGTTGTGTGCATGCTATAGCATCATAGTCAGTCTATTCCGAGGTAAAGTAAGTTATATGCACGCTAGAGCATCATAGTCAGTCTATCCTGAGGTAAGGTAAGTTATGTGCATGCTAGAGCATCATAGTCAGTCTATCCTGAAGTAAGGTAAGTTATGTGCATGCTAGAACATCATAGTCAGTCTATCCCGAGATAAGGTAAGATATGTTCATGCTAGAGCATCATAGTCAGTCTATCCTGAGGTAAGGTAATTTATGTGCATGCTAGAGCATCATAGTCAGTCTATCCTGAGGTAAGGTAATTTATGTGCACGCTAGAGCATCATAGTCAGTCTATCCCAAGGTAAGGTAAGTTATGTGCATGCTAGAGCATCATAGTCAGTCTATCCCAAGGTAAGGTAAGTTATGTGCATGCTTGAGCATCATAGTCAGTCTATCCCAAGGTAAAGTAAGTTATGTGCATGCTAGAGCATCATAGTCAGCCTATCCCAAGGTAAAGTAAGTTATGTGCACGCTAGAGCATCATAAAGTTATGTGCACACTACATCATCATAGTCAGTCTATCCTTTGGTAAGGTAAGTTATGTGCACACTAGAGCATCATATTCAGTCTTTCATGAGGTGAGTTATGTGCAAACTAGAGAAAGGGAATTAGTGACAATTTGACTGTGCCAAACAATGTATTTTGCTGAACATTTCTTACAATACTTGTAGGGGTATGGGGAATTAACTCTCTGAAAAGTTTTATACAATGGCTAGCAACTCCTTTTTTTTTGAGGGATGCTAACTATTTAAAAGTGTAGTGGGCCTTTGGGCAACAGTAAGATACTATCAGTAAATAACAGAAATACCTTCTTGATGGGGGAAGAAGGATGTAAATTTATTGATGGTTTGTAAAATGGGATTCTGTAGATCTTTTTCTTAATGTCTCTAAATATTTAATGTGTTTACTATCCTGAAGGGAATGAACACCCATTCCTAAGTTAGGGCAAGAATCCGAGTAAGTCCATGAGATTAGCATTGCTTTGATCTTTGATGTTTGCCAAGACTGCTTATTTGTTCACCCTCTTACTCCTGCACCTATTAAAACGATATGGGTTTGTTTATTCCAGCTGCTTCTTGCCTATTATGATATTTTCATAATTGTTGTCTTTGAGTACACAAGATAGTATAATTGTTAGGTGTACATATTTAATTTGGTAGTGAATGATCCTGTTTCTGTGTGATGATAATTTCTTTATTTTCAATAATTCTTTGTGTTTCCAAATGTGTCTATATGCTACATGCATGTTGCTGGACTTTAATTTGGAAAATGAATATGAAAATTTCATTGAAAGAAAGAAGGAAAGGATAAGCAAGCAAAAAAACATATCAGTATATATGAATGGAGTATTTTGTATGGCTTTTATTATTTGAATAAAGTGTTTTTTTTTAATTGCACAGATGTACAGATGTACAGCATTCACTTTTGGCAGATAGCCTGTCTCAGTCAAGTCCCATGAAAATGGTACCAGTTCATGCAGTGAGAAAACAGGGTGTTCCACATTTTGACTGTCACACATTGCTAGTGTCTGTGTTCCACATTGGCCTCTTAAGAGGCTGAGACCTATGGTGCCGATGTATAAATACTGCTTTGTAATTGCTAGTATGTAACGAAACAGCTGAACTTGCAGTTTCACTTGTAATATTTTTTTATCATTTTATGCACTGTAAATCTAATAGGTTATTGCGATCTACTTACTGATTTTATGGCATTCTTACAACTGGATTTTGCAGCTTGGTTTGAGCAGGACTTTTTGTTTTACTATTGTTATAGTATAATGCACACTGTGGGTCATTTTTTATTAATATTACATAGTTATGCACACAACAGTCTTTCCATTTCTTAGCCAAGTTCTCTGGAATTCAATATTATTGGGTATGGCAGAAAAGTATTTGTATTACATGCCTGCATATGCTCAACTCTGGATTTTGCATATGTTCCTTCCTGTCATATTCCAAAAAGTAGGTACGAGTTACAAAAACAAACTCGCCACTGATTCTAAAGACAATCTCAAAGCATTCTATAGCTATGTCAAGAATCTCAATGGCAACATGGCAACTGATGATTTTATATATCTATAGCTGATATATATGATGTGAATAATTTAGTGTGTGAATATACACGCATGTGTTTGTGGGGCTGTATCAATGGCTCAACAGGTAGCATATTCAATACTTTTGTGATTCAAGCAAATACTGGTTATCGAAATTAATCTTATAGTTATATAACCACAAAAACACACTTTCACACTCATGTACTTAATACATATATATAATACACACACAGATATATGTATGTGCATATTTACTAATCTATCCTTTGCTGACCTCATTAGTGTCATCATTAGGCTAGTAGGCTCGTTTAATGGAAGACTCAAGGTTTGCAACTATGGACATTTTCCTGCAATTCTCAAAACGTCCCATGGTGTCTTTTTACATCTACCATTGTTATCAGTGACTCAGACAGATGGGACCTTAATTTAATATTTTACCAAAGGATGGCATATTTGGGACTGCAGCACTCCATCCCCCTATGCTACACTGATGTGCCAGTAATGTAAAATTAATCCAAACACCTGTGATGGGAATAGAATCCACAACCTTTTAATCGGCCTGCTTCAAAGGTGAATATGCTACTTGTTGAGCCACTGACACAGCACCCCCATGCACATATACAATATATCTATATCTATATATATATATATATATATATATATATATATATACATATATATATATATATATATATATATATATATATATATATATATATATATATACATACACACACACACACACACATATATATATATATATATATATATATATATATATATATATATATATACAGATACACACACACACACACACACACACACACACACACACACACACACACACACACACACATATATATATATATATATATATATATATATATATATATATATATACAGATACACACACACACACATATATTTATATTTATTTATATGTTAAATTACTCATACCATATATATCAGATATTGACATATAAAATCATTAACCCCCCTTTTCCCATTTTCTACATGGGTCGAGGCATTGTATGAACTATCATTACCTATTTCAATTCAGTGCCACTCTCCTACTTTTTTAGATAGTCATACCTGACTGTTACATTCCATGTCTTTGCTAGATGTTTTAATTTTGTTGTCTTTTTCCTGTCTCTCCCAGCAATTCTTCTTCACTAAATCATCTGGTTTCCTGTACATATGTTTGAACCACTAATGTTTTCTCTTTGACCATCTCCACAATTGGAGCTACTTTAGCCTCTGTGCCATATTGCTCATCATACCACCCATTTTAGGCACTTTACCCATTTCTTCTAGCTTCCTCAACTGCTCTGCCTTCACTGTACAAATTTCCATACCATACAGAAGTCTTGTTGCACCACTATTTTGTGTACTTTATTTTCAGCTTCCTTGACATTGTTCTATTACACATGACCCTAATAAACTGCACCGTTTGGCTGCAGTGCTTCTGATTCTACCTTTGACCTACTCATTCAAAATGTTCTTCTCCTATGGTCATTTTCTCAGATACTTGAATCTGTTAACCTGTTCCACATTTTCCCTTCTATCTCAATTTTTATCTCAACTGTCAACTTCTTCTCATTTTCCCCATTTGTTGCTTAGTTTCATTCCATGAGTCTACAGTTTTGTATTCCAGTCATTTGCTGAAATTCCTGCTCAGAGTCTGCTTGTAATGCCACATCATCTGCTTAAAGAACTTCCTTGATCTGTCCCACCTGTTTGCTGATGTAGTCTATCAACAAAATGAACAGCAGTAGGCTGAGAGCTGAACCTGATGCACACCCACTGTCACTGGGAACCCCTCTGTGAGTCCAAGCACTCTTCATACTTGTGTCAGTGGGTCCTTGTTCATAGCTTGCAGTAGTTCTACTAATGTTTCCAGACACTGAACCATTGGGCTGCCCAAGTCATACGTGTGTGTGTGTGTGTGTGTGTGTGTGTGTGTGTGTGTGTGTGTGTGTGTGTGTGTGTGTGTGTGCATATGGGTGTAGGAAAGCTAACTGATGCTGCAAAACATTGTAGCACTTGTTATAAAAAAAAAAATAACGGAGTAGATGCAGAGTGCATGTGCTTCTTTATTAAAGAGGAAGATGTTGCTGCAGCATTAAAGAAGAATGATTTTATTTTTTTTTTAATTAATTCAAAAGCCCCCTCTCTCCCCCTCAGCAACTGGGCCCTAGGCAATTGCCTAGGTCGCTTAGTGCTGGATCCGGCTCTTGATGGGGGAAGTGTTTCATTTTGATGCTAGTGAAGTGCTTGTGCAGACATGGACAAACTAATGAAAGGATCATTGGGGAAATGGTGTCATTTACTGCTTGTGCACTCATGGTTAAACTACTGAAGGGATCAGTGTAGAAAATAATTGAGGGTCACATTTGTGTATGGGGGTAAAATAAATGACTTTGTCCAGTTGTTGTTTTTATTTTATTACATCTAACATCTGAGGTATATTCAGTCAATACAGCTGGCTTTAATTGTTGGATGCAAGGGTTGTCTGTGGAAAAAAGTGACTGGCACTGTTGCCTTTTGTTTACAATAAGAATTCATTATTCTAACTTTGCAGAAGTAGTGTATGCACTGTTTTCACTTCTGTGACAGTCAAGCAACTGCACTACACTCAGTAGTACACTCTGTGATGGTCTGGGCAGGATGCGTGTGTGATACCAACTGATCACTGGCAGTGTGCTGCACTGACTAGGGTTGCCATATAACAGCACTTGTTTCTCCTGTTGAGTTGTTTGGCTGTTCATTCTTTCTGTGTGAAGTCCTTTTCCTCTTTGTGGATTTTTTCCAAGTGTTTTGGACACTCAACAGTATAATATATGCCTGTGGTCATTTGTTCTTTTACTTTTCATCCCAATCTAACAAAAGAATGGCACACAGATGATAATTGTATTTTTAGAAGGGTAGGAAGTCAGGCACTATTCCCAGAAAGACTGAATATATTTCCCTACTCATGATTTTTTGTTCATGTCATCATCATTAAGTAAGAAAGTATCAAAACAAAATCTCACATGCACCTCAGTGCATTGACAATTCTATGACTTCTGGGATCCTAGCAGATCCTCAACTTAATTCAGTTACTTCCACCAGACTTAAATTACAGTGGAGCCTTGACCAATTACAGTATGTTAAAAGCATGGAGGGAGAAAAAAAGTAAGATGAGTTATGAAAAAGGAAGGAAGAAGTAATCTGTCCAGATGATGTGGGGCCAGGATAAGAGAACACCAGAGAAGGGCACTAGGGGAGTCCAGGGGAGACTAGGGGGTATCAGGGGACCCATGGAGTGTTGATTGTAACTTGACATCCAATGTTACATAGTCAGAATAGTGGCTATAATGAGTGGGTTTGTACTGAAGCAGTTTGTGGATGAAGGTGAATGATCTTATCCTTTTAACCATAAGTAGCAGTTATTGACATGCTGTAATACAGTCCCGCCCTACTGTGTTTGGCTCCACCCATTCAGTTGTTTCCTGCAGCCCCCCCCCACACCCCCACCCCACCTGCTTTGAAGTCACCACTCACCACTGGACAAAAGGGCAATCAAATTCAGGCTATTTCAAAATTTTTTGTCTAAGGTTCTTACCTTTTGTTATATTCACCGCAACAAATTTATTCCAGGCAGAGTCAAGGCCCACTATAGCAGGGCCTTGGATTTGTCTTTGGCTTTTTGGAAAGTGTTGATTCTAGAAGTGTTCTAGAAACAAGAGTTTGGTCATCTGTACATACTTTTACAAAACACTAGAAGTTAGAGCCCTTCTCTAGGTCTAGGTAAGGATTTGCAAGGATCATACTCCAGGGGCTCCTGGGCTCTTCTCCTTCCAATTCACAAATATAGTAAGCTAGGGTACTCTACCCATATAGCTAAGGCTACTGTAGCAATGATCAAAATGATGGCATAGGACAGCTGTGTAAGAACTCTTATCATAACAGCAGATGTGTGTGTGATCATTGCTGCAGTAGACACTTCCTCCATCTCCCTTATTTTTGGCATGTTGTTTATGCCATGTTGTGATTTTTTATTTCTTCCTAGCATGGTCCTTTTAGGGCTTAGCCTCTCTGTCTCTGTTGTCAGTAAATCTCTGAAGGTCTTGGTGCCCTACCTTGTCTTTTAGCCAGCTCAGCTCAAGCTGCCTGACAGTTTGGGTACATGGAATGTGTCCTGAATCTTTGGAAGCTGGTCAGCTGTTATATCCTTGGCTGGATATAACCCACATAGCTAAAGCTGCTGCAGCAGTGATCACTCAAACATCTACTATTATAGTAAGTTACTTACATAACTTTACTTTTCTTTTCCTGTAATATTCCCTGTCTCAGTCAACATGTCAGAAAAGAATGTTGCATAGCTGTGAAAAATGGCATACTGAAACCAGATTTCATGGTTCTGGGTCTTTACCTGGCTCACTTTAGTACAAACACATAACTTTGCCACAATAACAGTGTTTCATAAGTGATGATATGTATATGACCAGTACTCTCGACACAAATACCATTTGTATGTAGATATAGGTCTGCCATTATGTGAAATATTCTTATCAGGATGCCCTTCATCTGATTAGAACTGTATCACAGTAGTGCTTTGAAAAGCAACTCAGTTGCATAAAATCATGATCCAGTCAACTAGAAGTATATTCCATTGATCATGCATTTAAATTACAAATCTTTAAAAGGTATGCAGTGATAGCAGAATGCCTGATACGTAGCAGAAAAATGTTGTGTGTCAATGAATTGCAAATGAGGATAATAAGCACAAATACTAGAGGCAAAGGCACATATGAAATAATTTGTGATGTTCCTCTTCATCCTCTTTCCATCTGTAGTAACTACATACAAAGCATCATGTTATCATGTCCTTCATGCCTTTTTCCTGTTAAACCCAGCCTTAAAAGTGATGTCAGCATCTGTTGCCCCTGTCAGTGAGGGACAAAGTTGGAACCCCTGGGATAAATTTGTGGTTTCCCATCAACTCGTCAAGGTTGCGCTTGAAGAAGGTCAGCGAGGTAGTCTGAGATGTATTGGAAGTCTATTCCAGAGACAGAGCAACCTCTAGGAGACAAACCTGTTTCTCCAGCAGATTTTGTTAGTGTCACATATTAAATTTAGGCCTATTGAGTGGGTAATGCACAAGGAGTTAGACTTACGGATATTGAGCATCTCTAGTAGGGCAGGGTCCAATATTGCTTTGTAGGTGAGACACAGATCATCTCTAAGCAATCTGCATGATACTGAGTAGAGTGATAGTGATTTGAGCCTGTCAACATAAGACAGATGTTGGAGGCCATGGATTCTTTGTGGGGTATTTCTGTGGCATTTCCAGTTGGTGCAAGTGTTTGGAGAGGTACATACCAAATGGGTCATTATACTCAATTATAGGTCTAATGACGGAGGAGTACAGAGAGGTAATAACCTCTTTTTTTTTCTGGTTGCAATCCCTTTACTTATGAGCTGAACCAAGTAAAAGAATTTTCTGACCACTGCCGCCACATGATGGTTGAATGTGAGATTGCTGTCAACCTGAATACCCAGGTGTCTCACCACAGGCTGTGTGCTTAGGGGGTTGCTGTTGATGTGGTAATCAGTATGGGCCATGTTTTGCCAAATGGTATGATAATACTTTTTTTGCATTTAACTTAAGGCCATGACTTTGGCACCAGTCATTTGTAGTTGCGAGACCCTCTTGCAGTATCTTAACATCATTTGGGGAGTCAATGACAGCACCCAACTTACAGTCATCTGCAAACTTGGTCAGCCACAGGCTTTTTGTCTTTGCCTGGACCTCTGATAAGTAAATGCCAAACAGTAGGGGTCCCAGGACAGATCCCCGGGGAACACCACTAGTGACAGGTCTCCTATCAGAGGTGGTGGGGCCTATTTTGACCTTGTGGATCCTATCAGTGAGCCAATTGGCCATCCATCTGATGAGCTAGGGATTTATAAAATCACTGTGCTGCAGCCAAAACTCTCCACAACCTTCCAAAGGTATCAAATGTTTTATTGAGACATAAAAATATTTAAAAATTATTCATTGAGCGCTTTCATTCCCTCAGAACGGGGACGTCATCAGAATACATGCCTTCTATTAAGTCCAACATTTATAGTCCAATATGTTGATGACAACACAGCCAGATAAATGCATTTAAAGACACAACAACTTTTTTTTAATAAAGCTTAAAAAACATTTATAAACATCTGAAACCATATTTACTGCACTAAAAATAAGCTTTCTTAACTTCATGGAAATTTTTAACATAGCCTTTTGTCTCTAGCTCTCTTAATTAACAGGGGTTTTACAGAAATAACTTCATTTAAACCTATGCCCTCCCCTGCCTGCAGCTTGATCTGCCATTTGACTTCTTTTTCTTCCATTAAATTTCTGTAGTCACCCTTCTAGGGTTAACTAATACTTTCTCTAAGATTCCAAAATGGAACCCCTGAAAATTGTAAAAGGTGAGCTGACCCACCTCATTGACATGTTCAACCAATCCCAAGGCTCCTTTGATGGGTCCTCAGGAAAGAGGAAGCACTTTAGTCATAGGTGACTCTATAGTCCGGCACACTGATGTCCCTCTCACCAGGTTGAATAAGGAGAAAGTTACAGTCAGCTGCCTGTCGGGTGCTAGGATCCACCACATAACGCATGCACTCAAGTCACTCCACAACAAGTACAAATATGACTCTGTCATTGTCCATACTGGAGTGAATGACTTGAGACGTACCTCCCTGGACTACATGAAAAGAGACATGGAAGAGCTCTCGGATCATGTGGCCCAGGCAGGTATGACCCTAGCCCTGAGTAGCATCCTGCCTTCGCCCAGAATGATACCACAATATAAGGATAACATGATTGACTTCAACAATTGGCTAAGCTTATGGTGTCATTCAAAGGGGATCCAGTATCTGTCTGCCTGGGATGACATGATTGACAGACCACGATGCTTTGCCAGAGATGGTCTGCACCTGTCGCCCCTGGGATTCAGGTTACTGGCTAAGGTTCTTGCCACCCCTATAGTGCCTTTTTTAGGCAAACTTCAAAGGACAAAACCACCACCATAACAGGTACAAGCATGCAAAATCTGAAGGTAATGCTACTCAATGCTAGAAGTCTAAACCTCAAAATGCACTCTCTCGAGGCACTCCTAAAAATGGAGAACATCGATATCTGTGCAGTAACTGAGACCTGGTTCAAGACTCCAGAGAGCACCCCTGCAATACCAGGCTACAACTCTTACCACACTTTTTGGCCACCAAACCAGGACCAAAACACTAAAGGTGGAGGAGTGTCAATATTCACCAAGGATATTCACACCACCAGGCTAGTTGGCCAACACAATGTGTCTGAAATTCTCCAAGTGCAACTAACACTAGGTAAGACTGCAATCCAAATTGTAGCTTGCTACAGATCCCCCACCATACCCCAAGATTCTCACTACACCTTTCTAAACATACTGGAAAATATTAAGATAGAACCAAACACCCTAATACTGGGTGATTTTAACTACCCTGCCATTAACTGGGAAAACTACTCATGTCCCAACACCTTTATTAGAACGGTTCTTGGAATTCATAAATTCCAACGCCCTGGATCAACTAATGCATAATCCCACCAGGGGCTCCAATATCCTAGACCTGGTCATTACCAACATGGGAAATCAATGCTCCATACCTATGGTCACCCCCTCGTTAGTCAGGTCTGATCATAAGCTAATCACCCTTAACATCCACATCCCACCCCACCCCCAGTAAAGAAACCACCATAAAAACTTCTCTAAAGCCAACTTCATGCTACTCAAGTCAGAAGTGACAAACTTCATGACACCCATGCAGACGGGAACTGAAAGTTCAACTGCTGAATCCTACACTACAGCACTGTACGAGCACATCCACTCATGCATGAATCGTGCCATCCCAAATAGAACCAAAATGCTCTCATCCAAAAAAAGGAAGCCAATCTGGTGGTCCCCTGCCATAAACAAACTTTACAACAAAAGGAAGAAACTTTTGCAGAAAAGAGGAAAATCCCAGGATGCAAAAACTCCCTTACTAGCCTCAGTAAGAAACTGAGATGCCTCATAAAATCCTCCAAAGCTAGTTACGAAAATAAAATTGCCAAAGATTCCAAAGACAACCACAAAGCATTCTATAATTATGTCAAGAATCTAAATGGCAATGCTCAGATCTGCTCTGAGCTAAAACAGAATGGCATTAAATATACTGATCCGAAGGATATTGCCAATATCCTGGCAGATCGATTCAGTGCCAACTTCACCCCACTCTCACCCCTAAATGGCCCATCTCAATACCGAAGATTGCCAAATTCCAGTAATAACGGCCACACAGGTACAAAACGCACTCTCTAAAGCCAAGAATACAGCATCCATGGGACCAGATGACATCCCGGGCTGTGTACTACATGAACTACAATATGAACTGGCACCTCACCTAAGTGTCATGTTTAATCATAGCCTCACCTCAGGTTTCATGCCCACTGAGTGGCGCAGAGCTATAGTTATCCCAATCCACAAGGGGGATCCACCTTGGATCCCGGAAACTACCGTCCCATCAGTCTGACAAGCCTTATCTGCAAGGCCATGGAATGTATTATCATGGAACTTATAAACAAAGACATTGGCAACCTTCAAACACTGGACCCCACCCAGTTTGGGTTTGTGAAGGGCCGATCTTGTCTCCTGAACCTGATTGACTTCTTTGAATCAGTCTCCAGAGCCATGGACAAGGGTAAGGTGGTCCACACAGCCTATCTAGACCTTGCCAAGGCCTTTGACACCATCCCCCACTCTGGAATCATAGATAAACTTACTAAGTTGGGCATTAATCCCTATGCCACCCAATGGGTTGCTAAATGGCTTACTGATAGAACCCACACTGTAAAAGTAGCCGACTCCAAATCCAGCTCCAGACAAGTGACAAGTGGAGTACCTCAGGGTTCAGTCCTGGGGCCGCTCTTGTTTGGCATCTACTTCTCTGAAGTACAGGTCAACACTAAGGGACTCTGGCTAACAAAGTTTGCAGATGACTGCAAACTGGGAGCCATTATTGAATCCCCAAATGATGTGGATACTCTACAAAAGGGCCTTACAGAAACAGATGCTTGGTGCCAGAGCCATGGGCTCAAGCTCAATGCCAAGAAATGTATTGTTATCCCCTTTGGGAAAAAACATGTATCCATGAATTACCATATAGGTGGCAGTACTCTAAACACAGAAAGTGTGATAAGAGACTTAGGGACACAGGTGGATAGTGGTCTCACCTTCCATAACCATATCGCCACAACAGTCAGGAAATCCTTCTATGTGGCACACCTCATCACGAAGGGCTTTTCATCCAGAAAAAAGGAGGTCATTGTCCCACTGTACTCATCCCTCATTAGACCCATTATAGAATACAATGCCCCATTTGGTATGTACCTCTCAAGACATCTGCAACAACTGGAAAGGCCTCAGAAATACCTCACTAAAAGAATCACAGGCCTAAAGCAGATGCCCTATGCTGACCGCCTTAAAAAACTCCAGCTATACTCTGTCGCATATCGTCTACTCAGAGGCGATCTCTGCTTAACATACAAGGCCATGTCAAACCCAGAGCTGTTGGACATGCTACACTTAAAGAAATCCCAATCCCTCAGAGCTACACACTCCAGGGATCTAAACCTTGTCATCACAATAAACAAAACATGTTGGAGGGATAGGTTCCTGACCCAGAGACTCCCCAGACTCTGGAATAGATTGCCCATACATGTCAAGCAGAGTGCCTCTTTGGACCTCTTCAAGAGGAACCTTGATGATTGGATGGGAGAAAGGAAATTCACCCCAGGGATCACGTCAGTCGCCCTGCTAGACAGGGGTCCAGGAAAGTAAATAATGTGGGAAGAAATATTCAGGGAATTGTTATGGCTAGGCTTGTATAGGCCCTAGGGCTGATAACCTAGTACTAACCTATGAACCTATGAACCTATGAAGCAAAATCAGTCACCAGGGGTGGGACTTCCACTATGGAAGACAAGGAGACATGGTGGAATGGTCTTGAAGCTGAGGAGAGGCAAGATTTGGCATCCTGTTTGAGAAAAAAGCATGAATGAACTGAGAAATGGTGCTGGGAGAAAGGAGAGTGGTGGAAATGATATGTATATCATTTCCACAATGCATGAAACAGGTGCAAGGCCAAAAACCACTGGTACTGTTTTATACACTGAGGGGCAAAGGGGTTTTGGCTTTAATACTACAGTTATACGATGATTTAATGTAGATGGGACTGATAAAGTGGATATAGACATTTTTTTTTAAAAGCCTTTTGTTTTCAATGACCAACAAAATATGGGAAACAATATAAATACTGTGAAATATGCAACAAAGACTGGGACTTTGAAAGAAAACAGTTTCCTTTTAGAAAAAAAAATGTTTGATATTAGAAATCTCCAAATGGAGAGGGGCGTGGCCAAGGATGAACACAGGATAGCAGCAGATTTCATCAGCTCCACCAATTTCATTACATTGACAGGAATTAATTACTTAAAAAATTAATTCTTGAAGTAATTTTCTTTCTAAATATGTTTGTTTTATATAGTTCTTGAACTATATCTAAAAAAGAAAGGAAATCTTAATAATATTCCTGTCAGAAATTACTTTGGAAATTTTCCTGTCAGTTTATCAGTCTGAAATGAGTTCCAGTAAGACAAATTCTCAAGACTCCAGCATCAAGAAAGAACTTCAGTCTCTGATAATTATAGTCCAGCAACTTACTGCTAAGATGGATAAAATGGATACTAAAATAGACACTTTCATAGAAAAACTACAAAACAAATAGACTTGTTACATATGGACCTGCAACAACAGAAGATCCAGATGACAGGCATAGAAGAAGCTGTGAATGACATGGAAAATAAAATACAAGAACAGGAAATCAACATTGAGTTTCTGCTGAAACAAAATACACATTTACAAACAAAGCTGGATGACCTGGAAAATAGATCTAGGCTAATAACATTAGGATTTTTGGACTGCCAGAAAATATTGAAGGTAACAATATTACTTCTTTTTTAACAACATGGCTCCCTAAAACTTTAGATTTACCAGAAGCATTCTCTTTTGGTATCGAAGGAGCACATAGATCTATAGCTAATACTAACTCTAACAAAACTATCCTAGATCAGTTATAGTTAGATTTCTATCATCTTTTGATAAAGAGATGGTTCTTAAATCTGCTTGGGCTAAAGCTCCTGTTAAGTTTAATGAGACAACTATGCGTTTTGACAATGACTATTCTTCCATGGTAATTGCTAAAAGAAAAGTTTTTCTGCCACTAATAAGGGAGCTTAAAAAAGCACAGTTTAAAACATACCTTCTGTTTCCTGCCAAGCTTAAAATCTTCCTTCCTGATGGTCCTAAGGTCTTAGATGATTTAGACTCTGCTTTACTGTTTGTCAAAGAAAAAGGATTTTGGATAAAATAGAAGAAATGGAATGGGCTAGTTCTTCATTAAAGAGATTGGCAACTGAAGCTTCCTGGAAGACTTCAGAGAAGAAGAAGAGACTAAAAACAAATGATTTGTTATATGTTTTTTTCTCTCTCATCATTTTAGTTCATTATTAATCTTTTGAATATAGTTCCTGCATTTCCAGAAAGCCACAAATATTTTGGAAAAGATTTAATCAAAGTTATTCTCTATGTGCAAAGAAATGTTTTGTTTCATAACCAGTCAAAATGCCTGAGGATTTAATGGCAGGCTGTGACTCGATTTGTTTTTCTTTCTGAAAAAGTAAGGTTAGTAATTTGATACATTTTTTATCTTTACCTTTTTTTTCCTTCTTCTTTTATTATTTTCTTTGTTTAAACAATGACATTCTATTTAGATTATGTAGTGGGTAAAGGGTGGGGAGGGCAGGGAGAGAACAGTAATGAAAATATCATTAATAGAATAATAACATATTTATTTCTTGTAAAAGTTTATAAGTTCTTCAAATGCTATTTCTAATTATACTTTCTTGATTATACTGCTTATGCTTGTTTGTAAATAATCTGTCATGCTTTAACTAATAATAATCAGAACTAAATAAGAGTAAATAATATGTTTTATTTTTAACTCTATTAATATAAACAGTAAGTAACATTCCATTGTATATACTTCTTACAGCTTTCTCTTACATTTTTATTTCTGCCTCACTCCTTTTATTTTCTACTCTCTTTTCTTTTCTTTATTAATATATAGAAATGCTTTAGACTGTGTGGGCACAGTGAATAATAGGATTTGTATGAAAATTGAGTTGGGAGAAGAATGCTGAGTTTTATTGCTTGTTGGTAATTTTGAGTTTAATTTCACTTGCATAGAGGCTGTGATGATCTGTGGAATACATTGTGGAGGTTCTGTCATGTTTAGATGCATTTACACTGCTAAATGAATGCTTGTCACTAGTTTTAATAATTTTCCGCCAAAATGTTAAGAGAGACAATCTGGGATGTGGGCTGTCTTATGCACAATGTCCTTGAGTTACCTCAGAATCTTCAAATCACAGAATTCTCACAGAGAAACTGAAAGCAGTTAGTATAAACATTGACAAGGTTATCACACTGACACACCACAGATTCAGGAAAAATACTCTGTTCATAAAATATGTCAGTTATAATGAGTTTAAATGATGTAGTTTCTTGTAGTAAGTAAATGTCTTATTTTAGAAGGCATAAAAATGAAACATTTATTTAAATGTTTTTGAAAATCTACTTAACAGCAGCATAATAATCTGTGTTAAAATTTGTGTTCCAAACATATACTTTACTATAACTCATTTAATTCATCTGATTGACAAACATAAATAATCTTATAACTCTATTCTGGAAGAAATGTCATGTGATATATTTTAAAGCAGTAGGTTAGCATGATTGTAAAATCTGGTTACCAATATGTGTTTGCTGTGCATTATTTTGTATAAAGCAGACAGATTTATTCTAGGGACAGCAAGTAGGATAGTGTTCTACTAACACACAACTCAGTGAGATCAGATATATATATATATATATGTGTGTGTGTGTGTGTGTGTGTGTGTGTGTGTGTGTGTGTGTGTGTGTGTATGTATGTGTGTGTGTGTGTGAGTGTGATGGCTTTTTTTTTCTGAGAATCTGCATAACTATCCAATATGATTTATAATAATTTCTATGAATACAATATTTTACTCTATTGACAAAATGAATGTTTGCCACAAGTTTTAATAAGTTTCCGCCAAAATGTTAAGGGAGACAATCTGGGATGTGGGCTGTCTCATGCATAGTGTCCATGAGTTTCCTCAGAAGCTTCACTCACAGAATTTTCACAGAGAAACTGAAAGCAGTTAGTATAAACATTAACAAGGTTATCACACTGACACACCACAGATTCAGGAAAAATACTCTATTCATAAAATATGTCAGTTATGATGAGTTTGGATGATGTAGTTTCTTGTAGCAAGTAAATATCTTATTTTAGAAGGCATAGAAAATGAAACATTTATTTAAATGTTTTTGAAAATCTACTTAACAGTAGCATAATAATCTGTGTTAAAACTTGTGTCCCAAACATATACTTTACTATAACTCATTTAATTCATCTGATTGGCAAGCATAAATAATCTTATAACTCTATTCTGGAAGAAATGTCATGTGATATATTTTAAAGCAGTAGGTTAGCATGATTGTAAAATCTGGTTACTAATATGTGTTTGCTGTGCATTATTTTGTATAAAGCAGACAGATTTATTCTAGGGACAGCAAGTAGGATAGTGCTCTACTAACACACAACTCAGTGAGATCAGATATATATATATATATATATATATATGTGTGTGTGTGTGTGTGTGTATCTATGTATATATGTGTATGTGTATATGTATGTGTGTGTGTGTGTGTGTGTGTGTGTGTGTGTGTGTGTGTGTGTGTGTGTGTGTGTGTGTGTGTGTGTGTGTGTATATGTGTGTGTGTATATGTATGTGTGTGTGTCTGTGTTTATGTGTGTGATGGCTTTTTTTTTTTTTTTTTTAGGCAATAACGCAGGTGTTTCTGAGAATCTGCATAACTATGCAATATGATTTATAATAATTTTTATGAATACAATATTTTACTCTATTGACAATAATGAGTTTAAGTAAATGCTCATATACAAACAATTCAAGATTTTTTGGAAGCTGTTGATAGAATTCACATGACAGAAAATAGATGCATCTTAATGCATGTAATGTCTGAATCATATTAGCCAAAGTTTTTGATTTAAATGAATGTTAGAACATAATTTTCTCTCCTCTTGATTTCTAACATTAAGATTATTTGAATGCTATTAGAATTCAAGTGTTATATATTGCATAGATCTATATAATAGTATGAACAGTTTAAAAAAAAAAAAAAAAAGTTTATTTTAGTTTATATGATGCTGTTTTACCAAATGTGTAGTTTTGTCTTGATAGATAATTGAATTGAAAACTGTTAACCTCAGTTAAATATAACTAGTATTAAATTGATAAGGTGGTAGCTGAGGTACTGCTGCTTAGGGTAGGGGTTAACTTGAGTAGTAAATACTGCTCTAAGTTGGAGTTTTCAACTCCAGGCGGGATGCAAGGTTTAATCCTTACATTATTTTCACTTGTTCATTGTTATATGTATATAGTTTTGACATCCACAATATATTTTGTACACTCATTGTCACTACAAACAAAATTGAATCCTATACAAAATCCCATAAGAGATTTAATAAA
Source organism: Protopterus annectens (assembly GCF_019279795.1). Taxonomy (NCBI): domain Eukaryota; kingdom Metazoa; phylum Chordata; order Ceratodontiformes; family Protopteridae; genus Protopterus; species Protopterus annectens. The sequence continues at coordinate 1,898,413,616 of NC_056725.1, forward strand.
TACAGCTATATTTAAAGGTACACCTAAAAGAGGAGATGTAACATTATTTATCTTGTTATTTGTTATTTCGATCATAAGATTCTTGAGTTTTAAAAATGCCAAATGACATCTTTAAAAGGAATTTCTTTAAACATTAATGCATTGAATAATCCATGTAAAAGGGCAAGCCTAATAAGATACATTAATCTACACAAGGCCAATCTAGTCTTCCTGCAAGAAACCCATCTCTTGAAAAAAGATATTGATAAACTAGCCACTAATAAGTATGCAGTATTGGTTAGTTCAGAGCACACTCAGAAAAAGAGGAGTGGCTATTTTATGGAATAAAAGTATGCCCATTCCTAAAACCATTAAGTCTTATCAGGATGACAAAGGAATGTTTTGTATGGTTACAATACAAATTAATGGGAAGACTTACACTTTAATTAATGTATACTGGATACCTGGAATTGGTATTAATACAGTGAAACATCATATTGATAAGATCATATCATTCTCTATAGGGGATATTATTTTAGCTGGTGATTTTAATTGTATACTACATGAAATTGATACTACCACTATAAAGAAAAGAAGAATTACATCTAATGCAAAACATTTAAATGATTTTGCTAATTCTTATCATTTGAATGATATTAATAATCAGATAGAGTCAAAATCATTACCATACACCTTTTTTTCTAACAGATACAAAACTTATTCAAAAATAGATAGGGTCTTTATTTATAACCAGATGGTAACAGATTTAATTAATTCCAAAATCATTTCATGTCCTATATCTGATCATAACTCAATTGTTTTGAATTCATGATAAAAATACTCATAATGTTCAGATCAAAAGGATACCAGCATACTTAACTCAGCTAAAAGACTATAAAGAATATATACTTTCAGAAGTACAACATTTTCTAGACATAAATAATACTCCTGAAGTCTCCATTGTCTATGTTTGGGATGCCTTAAAATCATATCTATATGGACAAAGTATCAGATGGTATAATAACAAAAGGAAATCTTGGGATAAGGAATTGTTAGATATTCAAAGTAAACTAGACTCTTATAAACATAACAATAAAGAAAATATTATGGACAAGAAAGTTATTGAAGAAATAAACAAACTAAATGAGAAATACAAAGAAATTTTAACTCATAAAGTTAAAATAACTTTAGAGAATACAAGTTTTGTCTTATTCAATAAGCCCCAAATACTTACATAGACTTAAAAATAAAACAAAAGATTGAATAAACAAAACCATATCAAAGAAATCTTTTCTCTAAGGAAAAAGAAGAATGTTTCTAGTATACCAGAAATACTGGATGAATTTAGAAATCACTTTCACAAGATTAACCATAACAACATTAACATGGAACCTAAAGATAAAATAAAGGAGTTTATAACCACAAACATGAATAAAAGCTTAATAAACAACAGATTAAACTATTGGACAAGAGTATTTCATATACAGAAGTTATTACACAAATAAATAAGCTTAAATCAAACAAAGCACCGGGTAATGATGGTATTATACCAGAGATATATAAAATCCTTTCTAAAACTACATATTCATTAATACATAAGGTTTTTATTCTGGCCCAAACTGAGTTAATAACCCCCATCTTGGCAATATACATTTATTTCACCAATTTTAAAACCTAATAAAGATCCAACTAGATGTTCTTCATATCGACCCATCTCATTACTTAATGTTGATTATAAAATGTTTATGAGTATTTTTGCTGATAGATTGAAGACAATTATCCCGGCATTATAGACATAGATCAGACGGGCTTCATTGTAAATAGAAATACTTTTGATAATATAAGAAGAACTTTAACATTAATTGATTTTGCAAATAGGAAAAAGAAAGATTTAACACTTATTAGTCTTGATATAGGTTCAGCATTTGATTCAGTAAGTTGGGACTATCTGTTTACCTTACTGAAGTGCACAAATTTCTCTGATGCATTTGCAAATTTAATTGAGCATTTATACAAAGGAACGCTGGCTTATATTAAGGTAGGAACATATGTTTCACAAAAATACCCATTCTTAAAGGTACAAAGCAAGGATGTCCACTTTCTCCACTATTATTCACTTTAGTAATGGAGCCTTGGGCTAATTTGATTAGAAACAGTACTGACATAGAGGGTTTTGAAATAGAAGAAAATACAACATCAAAAATTCAACTTTTGCAGATGATGTTCTAATTACATCAGCAGGATCTAATTCTTCTATGCAGTCTTTATTTGATAAAATGATGAATTTTAAAAGTATTTCTGGTTTAATATTCAATGAAGAAAAAACTAAAATACTACCTATATATACACGAAAAAATACTCTCATTAGTGATTTTACTAAATATGTACCCAACTCAGGTCAGATAACTTATTTAGGTATAATACTATCTAAAGATATTAAATCTATTATATATAATAACTATAATACCTGTTTTCTTAATATACAAAATCTTTTTAATACCTGGAATAATATGTTTTTTACTATGGAGGAGAGACTTACAATTATTAAAATGATAATATTCCCCAAGATTTTATACTTAATACAATCAATAATACTTCCACCTACAAAAATAATTATCAAGAAACTGAACACACTAATGTTAAATTTCTTATGGACACCTAATAGACCTAGGATTGCATTAAAGAAACATACTAATAGCTGGTCTCAAGGGGGTATTTCTTTTCCAGACTTTAATTTATATACTATCTCTTATATTGTAAAAGTTATTACTTTATTAATAGATCAGTCATATGTCACAAAATGGAAAGATTATTGGGAGCTAATTAGTATACACTTCATGAAAATCTCCTTAACACATAAAAATATGATTGTAAATAACTCCATGTTATGGTTACTAAAGGAATTTTGTACTTCACCTATTACACCTAAACATATGGTTTGTTACCCATTAAATATTATTATTAGTTATCGTAACTTTATATTCATACACCCTAAGTATAGGGAATGGAATTTTATTGTATTCCCTATAATGTATACTCAGGGTATGCTTTTGTCATCTACTTCTGAAGGAACTCATTTAGCTATAGATAATGATCTAAAGTACTGGTATCAGTTGATATCTGATAATAAAGTTAAAAATCTAGATTTCTTAAAACAAGAATTTGATCTAAGAGAAACTTGCTGGTTAGAGGTTCAGATCTTTAGACAACATCTCATTGATAGAATAGATCTAATGTCTATAACAGTTAAAGCATCTATTCCAAAACTGATTGATTACTTGATAATAAATTTACAGCATAAAGTTTCTGATAAAGGTAAACTTTCATATATACATAAAATTATCAGACAAGAAACTTTTTACAATGTAGATTCATACTGGAATTATTTCACCTCTATTAATGGGGACCCACCAACTCAACACGATAAACAATATATATTGGAATCTGCTTATAGAACTACATCTTCCATTGTCTGGAGACTTTATACATGGGAATTTTTACATAGATCTTTTTATACACCTTTGATGATGAATAAAATTAATAATAAAGATAATCTATGTAAGAGATGTAATGTAGAAATTAATGCTGACTGGGCTCATATGTTTTATGACTGTATGAAGTTGAAAGAATACTGGATGTCAATTAATGAATTTTTGCAGGCTCTTTTTACAGATAATTTCATTATTTCTAAGTCTCTTATATTATTTAACACACCTGTACCTCAATGTGTTAAAAAGATTAAGCTTCCCTTGTTATGGTCTATCCTAGCAGTGGCTAGGAAAATAATAACTAGAAATTGGATTTCAGATACACCTCCTTCGTTCAATGAATTTAAAAATGTTATGAATATAATGTGTCATATGGAAATAAGCACAATTAGAATGAGAACAACTAGAAAAACATCACATTTTATTGTATGGGATAATTTACAAAATTTGTTAAAAAAATTCTAATTTCAATAGCACAGTATTTTAGTTTAATTAATTGATCTGATTGTAGTGGATGTCTTTGTAAATACTTTAGTTGTTTTGTTGAATATTATAATAATACCTATTTTTAATTATTTGTATAAAATTGTTATGATATTTCTCTTATATGTTAAAACAATAAACTTGTTTTTTAAAAAAAAAAGAAATCTCCAAATGGAGAATTTTTTATTTAAATGAATGTTTACAGAAGAAAATTGTGCCAAAAGGCCTAAGGGTTTAGAAATTTCCTTTTGGGATAGAATATGATGAAAAACTGATTATTAATTCTCTGAAATGTTTAATAAGCATGAATTAGAGCTTGTGGAAAAGATTGTTTTATGCAATAATTCTAAACTGTGTTGTTTGATTAGTGAAGTTGAGACTTTAAATAATGACAACAAAAATGACCTATTGATTTCACAATATGAAAATCTGTATTTTAAACAGTTTAAAATGGTGGAAAACAAGTGTTAATAGCATTTTTGACAACAAATGTAAAAATTTACAAAGGGATTTAAAAGAGTATAAAGGGAACAGAGCATACATTTTGAAACAAAAAGAACATAAAATTGTTGGAGGGTATACCTACGCCCACACCCACCCTTACAAAGAAGAGTATATGTATAGGAATGAAAGGAGAAGTTCCCTTTACAACTCTAATGGTCATGACAACAGTTCTCAGCACAATAATTATAGAATTAATTAGCATTTTGTTCATGCACAGGAGAAATGGGATGTGGGGGAGAGAAGAGACAAGGAAAGGGCACCAAATCAGTGGTTCAACAGAACCAAGTGGAGAAGGGAATAACAACTAACAATGATGATGAAATTTCAAGGAATGGACTGGTTAGCACATTTAGGAGTTACCACATTTATAATTATTCAGGAATAACTTAACCAAGGAGCATTTTCTGTTGTTTATGAAGGGGTTGAAATATATGCCAGCTAGAGGCTTTGATTACACAAACACCATTTTGGAGTTAAAAATATACATGAGAAAAGTGAATTTAGCTTTCCTGTTTAGGGACTGTGATGAGCATGTTAGTCTTACTAAGAACAAAGAAATTAAAAACAAGAGTGTGCATAACCCACCAATGGACCCCACCCTAAATGTTTTTGAGAAGGCTGTGACTGAGGATTTATATGCTCTAAAATTAAAAGAAACATATTTTTTCATACAGAAATCTTACTGGGGAAGAGATGAGATTACTTGAACAGCTCACAAACAACAGGACAATTAGGATTATGCATCCAGATAAAGGGGGTGGGATGGTCATCATTGATACTTTACATTATTCCCAAAACATCCTAGAGATGTCACATGACACTAGTGTATATACCCATGTTTCACTTAATGAAGTCAACTACGGTTACCACCCCTCCGTTTTTTTCCGGACTATCCAGAAATCAAACTGATTCTCCGGTAGTCCGGAAACACTATACAAACTCCGGTATTCTGTTTCAAAGAGGAAACAGACTATCGGAGTTTGTAAATCAGCTGATTTACTATGCTTTTCTATAAAAAAAAAACATAGTAAATCAGCTGAAAACAGGCAGCAGGATCGGGAAAAGAGGGCATTTCCCACTAAGTGATGTCACCATAAGGTCACAAAATGGGTGAAATATGGGTGAGAGAGGGGTTACTGGTGATGCGAGGGGTGTGGCTTTACTCTGGTTTTAGCCACAACGAAAGGTGGCAACTCTAAAGTCAACATTAGTTACCGAAGACTAGATTATTACTTGGAAGAATACCTATTGGATGAGCATATTACACCTGAAATTTACAGCTTTTTGAAAGTAAAGAACCCTATGGTGGCTACGATTTTTGGGATTCTGAAAACCCACAAGGGTTTTAATTTAATATTTCGGCCAATAGTAGCAGGACAGGGGTCAAAAACTTACCCTTTTGGTGTCACCATAGACTTTTGGTTAAAACAAGTTGTGAATAAAGTAGAGCATTTAGTAAAGATTCATGGGACTTTTTGGGTAGAATTAAGGAAGAGCTTTGGGAAAACAATTTGAGTTTTTTGACCATCGATGTAGTGGATTTATTCACTTGTATCCCTAGGAAGGGTTAGATATATTTGCTAACTGTTTGAATAAAATGTCAGGTTTTTCTAATGAGAAAGTAAATTTAATAGTTGACTTCATGGGGGTAGTTTTAGATTACAACTATATATATATATATATATATATATATATATATATATATATATATATATATATATTTTTTTTTTTTTTTTTTTTTGAAGTAGAATACTTAAAAAAAATAAACAAAGGTGTTGCTATGGGAGCCTCATGTGCTCCCATATTTGCAAACCTGGTTCTCCTTGACTGGGAGGTAAATAAAGTCTTTAGATGTGAGTATTTTCAAAATGTCAAATTATACATAAGATTTTATTCTCTCAGCTCCCAATAACCATTGGGGTCCCCCAAGGATCCATCTTAGGTCCCCTTCTTTTCTCCTTATTTATAAATAACCTGTCTACTTCCCTCCCAACATCCACATGCATTCAGTATGCAGATGATTTAACTCTCATCTGTACTGCTGAATCTCCAGATGAACTTCATTCGTCCACCCAAAAAGTCTTTACAGCAGCAGAAAATTGGTTCCAACATATCTGTCTCCTCCTTAATCCCCAAAAAAACAAATTACTACTCTTTTCTCCAACACTTAAAAATGTTCCTTTTTCCTTTTCTGTTGTCTCTAACAATGGCACCATCATAACACCTGACTGTTACACCAAACTACTAGGGTTTACAATAGATAATCAACTTAACTTTGAAACCCACATTAACCTAACCTGCAAAACTGTTAATAAAAAGATAGGTGCCCTCTATAGACTTAAACCCTTTCTGACAGCAGCTACCAGGGTGTCTCTAGCTCAAACTCATCTCACCTCTACATTAATGTATGCCTCTCCATCTTTTATCAACCTATCAAAATCTAACATTCAGAAACTAACCAGATCCTACCATAGCATTGCCAGGTTTGCCACAGGCTCCCCATTTCATACCCATCATTGTGTTAATCTCAAAAAACTTGGCTGGCTGGAACTGCAAAATCTTATTCTTCTACATCAATTAGTTATCACCCCAAAAATTCTCTATTTCCCTACTAATACACCCATACTCAACAACCTACTTGCCCCATACAGGAATCTTACTTCCCTTCGCTCAGCTAACAAACTGTTAGTAGCTTCTCTCAAATCACACAATAAATCTGGTGACTCCTTATTCACAAATGTTATTGCTTCACACTGGAATAAACTTCCCACTGAGCTGACTTCTTTAGTCTCATCACAACTTTTTAAGAAACAATTAAAGAAATACTTTAAATCTTACTGGCTTTGCCCTTGCTCAAATCCTGACTGACCCCAGCATCTAATTTCCATTATAGTTCTCTCCTTAGCCTGTTGCTATACATTCATTCTTTACCACTATCTCTCTCATTACTCCTACTCCTCCTTTGCAGCTTACCTGGCATCCACTTGGCTATTACTATTCCTATAATGTCACTTTCTCATTTACAGTACATATATTACTGCAAACTGTTATCTCACCTTCTATTTGAACCCTTGTATTTGCTTCCTTCTGTATAAGTCTAGGCATTAAATCTGTTTCCTCTGGCACAAAATGTTGATTATATCTGTAAATATTGTTAATAATGTATTAGACTCTATGTTTGTTTACTTTTTTTTTTTTCATTCCAATTCCTGCTTCTCTAAAGAGTATGGGATTGGGGATCCTCGTGACATTTTTTTCTGTTTTTTTTTCTGTTTAAATTGATACTGTTATGTAAATTGTTACTTTTACATTAGTTCTGTAGTTACTTACATGCCAGTCTCTTACTGTGCTGTTTTATGTACTAATATATAGTGGAGCTTTTCTCCTCGGGCCTCTGCTGAAAATGGACATGTATCCAGCCAGACTAGCCCGGTCAACAAATGTAAAATAAATAAAATAAATACATTTTTGGATGACATTTTTATTCTGTGGAATAGTTCCATAGATAGAGTGGAGGAATTTGTAAAGTATCTGAATTCCACTACCAGTTTTTTTAAATTCACTCACACAAGTAAACCCTTGTCCATGACACTCAGATTTTCAAAACTCCAATTGGATTTACATCTAAAATATACAGAAAACCTGCATTCAGCAACTCTTACCTTGAATACACAAGTAGTCACCCCCACCAAAAAGCCAGTATTGTGAAAGGCCAGATGGTAAGGGTTGCTAGAATGACATCTTCAGCTGGTGACCTTGAAAATGAATTGCAGAAAGTTGTGGAAATGTTCTATGAAAGAGGATACCCACAGGGCATGGTTCAGGAAAATGTGGAATATGTTAGAAGGGAATGGGGTAAGAGATTCAAACTCCTGTTAGGAAATTTTAACATGGTTAGAGAGTCACCTCAGGGACAAAAAAAACTTTGAAAAGGCTATGATTTTACCATACTGGGGAAGGTAGGGAAAACGAAGGATATATTGGAAAAAAACTGGGCCATTCTTAGGGGAAACCCAGATTTGAAAGGGGTTATAGTAGAGAGACCCTCCTATGTATACAAAACTGGGGTAAACATAAAAGAAAGTTTTGAATATGCGAAGAACACACAAGTCAACAAGTATGATGGTACTAAAAAGTGTGGATCCAGTTCACAATGTTGCTACATAGTAGATTGTAAAATGGTTATTTTAGAAAATATCCTTAAAACAAAAATAGAATTTGTTAAGGGTAACTGTCACACATCAGGTGTCATATACCTTGCACTGTTTAAGGGATGTCCAACATATTATGTTGGCAAAACCGAAAGGCAATTACGTAATAGGATATATGAACACGTCTACCAGATATCCACTAAGAATAATAACAATGCACTGTATAGGCATTCCTCAGTTTGTAGGAATTTTCAGGGGTTCCATTTTGGAATCTTAGAGAAAGTATTAGTTAACCCTAGAGGGGGGGACTACAGAAATTTAATGGAAGAAAAATAAGTCAAATGGCAGATCAAGCTGCAGGCAGGGGAGGGCATAGGTTTAAATGAAGTTATTTCTGTAAAACTTTTGTTAATTATGAGAGCTAGGGACAAAAGGCTATGTTAAAAATTTCCATAAAGTTAGGAAAGCTTATTTTTAGTGCAGTAAATATGGTTTCAGATGTTTATAAATATTTTTAAGCTGTATTTTTAAAATAAAATTGGTTGTGCCTTTAAATGCATTTGTATGGCTGTGATGTCATCAACACATTGGGCTATAAATGTTGGACTTAATAGAAGGCATGTATTCTGATGAAGTCCCCACTCTGAGGGGATGAAAGCGCTCAATGAATACTTTTTAAACATTTTTATGTCTCAATAAAATGTTTGCTACCTTTGGAAGGTTCTGGAGAGTTTTGGCTGCAACACAGTGATTTTATTATTTTATTTTTGTTTTTGGTTGTCACTGGGGTCATTGTTTAAACAGTTTTGGAGATAGGGATTTATGCCAAGTTGTGTTAGATTTTCAATGAAGCCTGTGTGATTGTGTCAAAGGTCTTGGCCAAGACAAGGTAAGCTGCGTGCACTGACTTTCCCTCATCCAGGGCCTTGGAGACAGTCTTAAAGAAGTCAGCCAGGTTCAATAGGCAAGATATGCCTCTGATGAATCTGAATTGGGTGGGGTCCAGTGCTTGGAGATTGCCTATGTCCTTATTTATGTGATCTATGATATTATGCCCCATGGCTTTACAGATCAGACTTGTCAAGCTAATGGGGCAATAGTTTCCCAGGTCAGTAGTGTCACCACCTTTGTACAAGTGGATGACAATGGCAGTTCTCCACTCTGCTGGAATGAAGCCTGTAATTAGGCTGTGATTGAATAGGGTGCGCAATGATGAAGCTAGTTCTTGCTGGAGATGGTGTAGAATACAGCCTGGGATACTATCAGGTCCCATGGCGGCTGTGTTATTTGCCTTTGATAGGGCCTTCAATACTTGATCTACTGAGATATGAGGTGTGGGACAAGTATTAGGGATGTCAACTGGGCCTTTGGGGAGGGATAGGGGGTGAAGTTTGAGCTGAGCCTATCAGCTAGCAGGTTGGCTAAGTCAACAGGATCAGTGTAAGTGGTACCATTAAGTACTAATTCGGAACAAACCTGGGCTTTGCCATGGAGGTTCCTGACATAACTGAAGACAGACTTGTGGTTTCACTTTGTTTCAGAGGCTAGTTTCAAATCATAATTGGCTTTGGAGATTTTCACTAGTGATCTAATTTGCTTGTTGAGGCTGAGGAGGGAGTTTTTTTTCAATTTGGAAATTGTTCCTTTTTACCCTTGGACAACAGTTTCTTCCTTTTGTTGTAAAGCCTGTTTATAGAGGATGTCCACCAGACAGGTTTGTGTTTCCTTGAGGAGCAGGTTTTAGTTCTGTTGGGTATGGCTGAGTGCATGCAGCTGTACAGGTGCTTATATACTGCACTGGTGTATTGTTCTGCATAGTTGTCTGCATCCTCTGAGGGGGAAGTTGTATGAAGCTACTGATACTCTCCCTTAGGAGGTTGTAGTCAGCTTTTGAGAAGTTTTGTTTAGTCTGAATATGGCTGGGTAGGGGTTGAGTGGGATAGAAACTTTGAATGAGACAGACTGATGATCTGATGTCACCAGGGAAGAACATACTATGGGGAGTGGTGCAGCAGTCAGCCATGTTGGTGAGAACCAAGTCCAGAATGTTATCTCCCTTAGTGGGGGATAAGACAAGCTAGTCTAGTGCATTAGAAATGAGGAAGTCAAAGAATCATTGGGTGAGTGCATTAGTACAGGAATAGTTCACCCAGTCTATTGTGGTGTAGTTGAAGTCTCCAAGGATGATGGTGTTAGTGGGTACCTTGATGGAGTCAAGTAGGTCTAGGTAGGAGGAGTGGGTATCCTGAGTCATGGAGGGAGTCTATAGTTGGCTATAACTTAGATGGGTATCTTGGGATGATGATGGGAACAATTCCAGTGTGTCATGCTGGCAAACCAGTCTGGAGGTGCGCCTGTCTTTAATGAAGATAGATATTCCACCACCCTTAGTCTTTTCAACCTCATTTTGGGGTCAGAAAGTGTGGAATGAGGTATAGCCTGGTAAGACAGGGGTGCTCAATGCAGCGTTGAACCAAGTTTATGTGACTGCACAGACATTGGCATCTTCTAGTATGAGGAGGGCCTCCAGTGAGTGCATTTTCAGGTTAAGGCTCCCAGCGTTAAGCAGCATGACCTTCAGTTTGCTTTTTTACAGATCTTTTATGTTGGAAGATTTGTCTTTGGGACATAGCCTAATAAAGACACAATGGGGGAGGCAAGAGGCATGTCGACCATGTTATCCCAGGTGGACAGATACTGGATCCCCTTGGAAAAACACCAGAAACTAAGCCAATTGTTGAAGTTAATTATTTTTTGTTGGTATTGTGGTATCATTCTTGGTGAAGGTAAGATGCTGCTTAGGGCTAGGGTCATATCTGCCTGGGACACCTACTCTAAGAGCTCAATCATATCTTTCTTCATATAGCCCAAGGAGGTGCATCTCAAGTCATTCACACCAACATGGACAATGACAGAGTCATACTTGTATCTGTTGTGGAGAGACTTAAGTGCTTGTGTGATGTGGTGGATTCTGGCACCTGACAGGCAGCTGACTGTGACCTTCTCCTTGTTGAGCCTGTTGAAGGGGATATCAGTATGTCTCATTATTGAGTCACCAATGACTAGTAAGTTTGGTTTATTGTTATGCCTTATGGGCTGCGTTTGTTTATTGTTATGCCTAATGGGCTGTGTTTGTGAGACACTGGTGTGTTGTCTACTGTGTATGATGTGATTAGTGTTGTGTGTGTAATGTTTGGGGTCTCTGTTATGTTATTTAGGTAAGATTTTATTGAGGACCCCTGCATAGGTGTGTGTGTGTGTGTGTGTGTGTGTGTGTGTGTGTGTGTGTGTGTGTGTGTGTGTGTGTGTGTGTGTGTGTGTGTGTGTCTGTGTGTGTGTGGTGCTTGGCTCTGTGATGTAGGTGGTGTGGTGTTTGTGCTGGCAATCTCCTCTTTGTCAGGAGTATTGACAGTGGCACAAAAGAGCATGGATTCCAGCTTACTGATTTAGATACATTTCTGGCAAGTAGAAGAATTATGTGCTAGGAGAAGAGGACTGTCCGTGAACATGAGGCAGTTAATACACTGTCTCAGTATGCCCATGTTGACCAGGCTGGCAGGAGAAACTGATGGGAATTGTCCAGACATAGTGTTCGGAATACTTTGTGAACTTATGGAGAGCAGGATTTGATAATGGTTTGTCTGCAAGAGTGTAGACCATAAAAACCCTAGATGTAAATTAACTGGCCTAAAGCACATGTGCCAAAACTAAAACTGAGATATTTAGAACAGCAGAGAAATTTAATCAGGCTACTAACAAGCAGTAATAAATGCAGAATAAAAGCACTTGAACATGTAAGAGCACACAGAACAGCAAAATAAGGTAATAAGGTAGGTAGAACACAGTTACAGTAAGAGCAGCTGAATAAAGTATATATTTTTGTTAAATGGAGAGGGAGGAAACAAAGCAAGATAAAGAGTCTATGAGGTTGTCCTTCCCAAATGCTCTGTCTGTACACAGTAGATACAGTTGATGAGATGGGACAGGTAGGAGTGTCTGAAATAAAGGACCAAGGGGATAGTCCTTCTCAAATGATCTCACTGTACTCAGCCGAGACAGCAAATGAGATGGCTCCAGGAAGAGTGTCCAAGCACAAATTTACAGCATGGGTGGAAATTCCAAGGCCACCAACTTTAAGACTACAACAGCACTAGGGAGAGAGGGTGGGAAGCAAACTAAAGAAAGAAGGACCACAATATTTAACTAAAATTCAATGAAACAAATAAATAAAATGTATAACAGTTATGTTAACTATCACTGAAAAAATGCAAGTGCAAAAAAATATGCTTAAAAAATCAACTTGTATGTCCAGATGACTGCGGATCACTCACAGCTAGCCAAGCAGCTCTGATACTGAGCACAAATAAATACACAGAAATTGACCATACTAGTACTATAAGACAAGGGATAAGCCCCCAGGCTAACAGATAATCACAGAACTTCAAAGATGTAAAACCACCCCCAGTGAAACCAGATGGCTTACACTTCTAGTGTTGAATTATCCCTGGAAAACAAACTGCAGAGAGAGAGAGAGTGAGAAAGGACCACAATATTAAATTAATATTCAATGAAACAAATAAATAAAATACAGTACAGTTATGTTAGCTATCGCTGAAAAGCAAGTGCAAGAAAAGTATACTTAAAAAATTAGCTTGTATGTCCAGATGATTGCAGATCACTCACAGCCAGCCAAGCAGCTCTGATATTGAGGACAAATAAATATGCTCCTGATTTCATCCTTTATTCAGCTATTTTTTGGCTTTACCCAGAATTCTTGAGCAAAGAAGTTGAGGGTTGTAGTATCTTGTGTTCTGCTAATATTTATAAAATTCCCTGAAAGAGAAACCCATCCCCGAAGATCAGAAGCATCAGCTCTTATAATCCAAGGTATGTACTGAGACCAGTCACTCTGGGCTGCTGATCTCCCTAGTGCTTACCTTGCTCTTATTCATTATCAGCCATGTTTGGGTTAAAGAGCGTAATCAGAAGATTAATGCATTTTTCTCTTTATTTTTCCCCAACCAGCAGCAGCTTTTGTGAGGGTACACCATCAGGGATGATTAAAGGGGGGGGGGGCACTGCTGCAGCAGCGGGTATCACAAGATACCTAAAGCTGGTTATGTTGTTAGTTTTAGTGGAGAGAATGTCCACCAGAAGGATTTAATAAGGCCAGGGGCACTATGTTAGTGGTAAAATAGTTAATGGAATCATGAAGACTGTAACTTGACAACTAGGGATGTTTTTGAATTTTAAAGGAGATATTATTACCCACATGGTTTATTCAGTACACAATACTTCTGCACTAACTTTTGTTGGTTTAACAGACATTTTACAAAATATCAATATAAGATAGCTTTCTGTGATTGGGCCCCAGTGACTTCAGGGTTCACTGATGCCTAAAGCCAACTATAATCTTTTGCATATGTGCTAAAATACTACAGATAGACATTTGCAAGTTCTGTATACTTTGTATACATTCCACAACTTTTGAATACTCCAAAAATTGTTGCAAGTTTAGATACATTCCTAACGGTGCTGATTGCCATGTTTCTATTACTGTAGATTTGCATTTGGGTCAGTCACAAAGATTGAAATTACTTGTATATCATGGCCCATCTTTCCTTTCCTCAAGCAAGCTATAGCAGATAATGGGAGAAGCAAAGTTACAAAGATCATGTTTTATTTATCTTTTTACTCAACATTACAAATTTATTTATTATTTATTTATTTATTTTACATTTGTTGACCGGGCTAGTCTAACTGGATTTGAGTCCATTTTCAGTAGAGGCCCGGGGAGAAAAGTTCCAAGCATAAACAGTAAAACAAAAGTTAACAATATATAACAATATATAACTAGGCCATGTAAGAAAACAGTACAGTGGTAGCATTGGTTAAAAGCAAATGTATAGGAATGTAATTATAGAATTTTTAGTAAGAATTAAACAGTTTGAATATTTAAAAGTCCAATAAGACCAGTGGGTGCTGAATGAATGCTTCTCAAACCAAAAAATAAATCCAACAAGCAAAAGTAAGATAAAGCAACACCAGACTATCATAAAACCAGCAACAGTTTATTCAGGAAACAGGCACAGGCAAAGGCATACGTGTTTTTGCAGTATTACAACTGCTTCATCAGATGCATAAAATCTAAATAATTCAATGCCCATTAAATAACAAAGTGAAAAAATCACATGACATCCTAATAAAACTCATAAAGAGAACATGTTAAATATATACAATACTAATAGTAAACATGTATAAAAAAGTGTGAATGTGTATAAAAGGTGGGGGGTTAAAAGGGAGTTTGTTAAAACTCCCTCCTTATTTAAAAAGAGGATGTGCTTTCAGATTTGGTTTCAATGGTACTTTATCATTAAGTCCTGACCCTGTATCTGCTATTAATCTAATAATCCATTTGCTTTCTAAGCACTCTGTTTCATTTCTAATATCACCTCCCCTGAGACTTTCCTGCACCATATCTATAACGTGCAGCCTAAATACATGCTCTGGAGAAGTGTCTGCTACATGTTTAGCTAATGCATTCCTAACCATAGTATTTCTTAAATCATTCAGATGTTCTCTTACCCTTTCTTTCAGTCTTCTGTTCATTTTACCTACATAAAATTTACTGCAGGTTTTACACACTGCTAGGTAAACCACATGACTGCTGTTACAAGTTGTATCCACTGAAAATTTATAGACCTTGTTCTGGTCTGGGTGAAAAAAAATCACCTGCTTGATCTATATAACTGCAAAAACTGCATTTATAACAAGGTCTAGTATTATTTTTATTTTTATGAGAATCATGTCTTTGTTTCCTGCTATCATACCCCATCAGACATTTGGGGTAACATAGCAGCTGACCTAAAGATTTATTTTTCTTATAAACTATGCTGGGACATTCACCTATTATAGCTTTCAATTCTGTACTTGTGGTCATGACACCCCAATGTTTTTTAATAATGTCAAATAACCTTTAGAGTCCTTAAAATATGTTACTGGTACCCTGCACCTAAGCTTAGCTACCTTATTCACACATGCAGGTGGATCTGAGGAAAAATAAGGCCTTCCTTCAACTAGCTTATCAGAAACTTCCTTTTTATCATATCTCCTTGCTACAAACCTTTCTTCTAGATCTCTCAGTTTTTTGTTAAAATTTTCCTCACTAGCATTAACTTGTGATGTTCCTATAGCTAGCCCTTTCACCACATTATTAAAAATAAAACGTGGGTGCATACTACTTTGATGCAAGTAAATGTTCTTGTACCAGGGTTTTCTATATGTCATAGTATCTATTGCCCCATGTTCCTTTACCTTCACTAACACATCCAGAAAATTAGCCTCTCAATCTCAACAAGTCATCACAAACTTTAAAAAGCTTGAGCTTGTATTAATATCATTATAAAAATCTGACAATTCCTTAGTAGTGCCTTCCCATATGAAAAACAGGTAGTCAACAAACCTTCTATAGAAATGACGTTTGCCTAACATGCTACCTGCTACCTGTTCCATCTCCCCATACAAGCATGATAAGATTAGTGTAGCTATGGGGACATCATGTGCCCATAGCTACACAATCTATCTGCAGGTAGTAATCCTTACCAAAAAGGAAGACATTATTATATAAAATCATCTTAACCAAAGCACATAGCATTTCAAGCTTCTCGGTCAAGAAACAGTTCTGTTCATGTAAAAAATTTTTAACCCATTCTATACCTATAGTATTTGGTATTACAGTGAATAAGGACTGTATATCGAGTGTGACTAAATACTATTCACCTTTTTTAAAAACAGCCTTAGTAAAATCATATAAATCACATAAAAATTGTCTAGAGTCCTACAAGATGTGAGTGTTACAGTAAATAAGTGGTCTTAAATTTTTCTCCACAGAAATAGACATTGCTTCAGTACACCACTTTTGTCCTGCCACTATGGGCCTCATCTGTGGACTAGTAGGATTCTTGTATATTTTTGGGAGAACCTGTATGCTGGTATTTTAGGATGTTCCATATAAAAATAGTCAACCCTTGATCCAACATTTTACTTCTTAACATATTCCTCAGCTCAATTTAATAGCAACTCACTTTTTTTGTACTGCAGTTCATTCATTTCCTGAACCAATGCTTGCCTGTCACTTGCACTATTTTGCAATATGGTTTCCATCTCTGCTTGTACCCTTTTAAATGTGGGCACTGTTGACAGTAGTTGGCTGTTAGTACACTGCAGATTGTCACTTTCATTTAATCTTGCTTTTCATGAAAAGTGATCTACCGTTCTTTTCTTGGTGTTTCCAAAGCCTGAAGAAGGTCATTATTGTTGTTTATGAGCTCCTTTCATTCATTTATCAAGTTCTGTTTTTGATTGATAACTGTAATTAGATTTTCATTCATGTCTTCTTTTTCTTTTTGAAGTAAGCCGGTAAGGAAAAACCCCACCAAAGGTCCAGTTGCTCTATGCAGAGATCCACAAACAAAAAGAAGAGAGCAGCAACAACCACCACTGAGTATCACCATTTATTATAAAATAATAAAACAATAAAAATTCAGCATGAACTTTTCAACAAAATGATGCCCTTCATCAGCTAAAATACCCTTCCTCATCCATTCAATATATTTAAACTGAGGACCAATCACAACTCAATATTGTACCTGCCATTTTTTGAGGGCAGGCGTCATCGAAATGACATCATTTAATCCTGGATAAACATGAGACATCAGCTCTATTATCCCCTTTGTTTCCTCATACACAGTATCATTAATAATGTCACCTCCTCTGACACCCTTATAAATGTTTCGTATTGCCATAAACTTAAAATTATGTCCCACATTCTGAGATACATGTCTGTATAGGGCATTGTGCTCATTCTTAACCCTAATGGCCAATAAATTATTAAAAATCCTTGTCTTAAACAATTTGTTTTCCCCACATAATAGCATGTACATACCTGACAAGTTCCAGCTAAACAATATTACTGGCCTACAGTTTGCCTTGGCACCAAAATTATAGCATTTGCCTGTAGCTGGGTATGTAAACTCTGCCTTGTTATTGATATACCCACAGGCTTTACAGTTCCCACAGGGTTTAGTTCCTCTTTTGTTTATTAACTGGCATTCCTCTACCTTACCTTCATGACTCAGAATATCCTTAAGGTTTTTATTCCTTCTAAATCCAAAGTTAGGTTGTTCCCCCACCAATTTCCCAATTTTCTCATCTGTAAGCAAAATCTTCCAGTTGCGCTTGACTATATCACAAATTCCAGCAACATTGCTGCTATATGTGAGCATCAGCCTTAATTTATGTTCTTCCTTGTTGGCCTTGTAGTTGACGTCAGCTGCACCATTGTTTTGTCTCCTTAACCATGGACACATTTTCTCTCTCCTATGTACTCTCTGAGATTGGGTGATGTTACACAACTCTTTTTATTTATAGCCCCTGTTAACAATATGTCTTTCTAAACAGGACAATTCTCTTTCAAAATCCTCCTCTTCAGTGCACAATCTGGATATCCTCCCCACCTGCCCTATAACTATGTTGTTAAAGGTGAACTGGGGATGCATACTATCAAAAGTTAGAATGCTGTTTTTCCAACATTCTTTCCTAAATAAAGTGGTCTTTAAACCCATTTCATCCTGCAATATCCTAACATCCAAAAAATCTATCATATTTTTGGAAAAATGGGATGAAAACCTCAAAAACGCAGTCGTGGACTCAAGATATTGAATAAATTCTTTCAATTCTCCTTAATTTCCTTCCCATAAGTGGAAAATGTAGTCCACAAAATGCTTACATAAATGAAGTTTGTCCCTCCATTTATTATTGGAGCCCATTACATGCCATCTCTCCCAAAATGAGAGAACTAAATTCACATATGTGTTGGCACAGGGAGTGCCCATGGCTATCCCCTGTGTCTGCCGAAACCAGCCTCCCACACATGTAAATACATTACATTCCAGCACTATGTCCAAGAGCTTATTAATTAGCTCCACCTTATTTCTATCCATCACACATAAATCTTCTAATAACCTTTGAATGTCATTTATGCCATAGCTATTGCTT
Organism: Protopterus annectens; assembly: GCF_019279795.1. Classification (NCBI taxonomy): domain Eukaryota; kingdom Metazoa; phylum Chordata; order Ceratodontiformes; family Protopteridae; genus Protopterus; species Protopterus annectens. The sequence continues at coordinate 1,898,432,277 of NC_056725.1, forward strand.
ATCATTGTAAAGAGATTTTGAACGTCGAGCATTACCATAATGTAACATTGATTATCTTTGATGACTGCATTTTTCCTCAAAGATATCAAAAAATCCCCCGTGTCCCTCAGCACTTTCTTACACAATGACAAAAATGGTCTCAATGTGCACTCCAACCATATGGAAATGTTCTCCACCCCCACCCTGAGACTATAGGCCTGAGGGGGGAATCTTGTATACTTTTGTGCACTTTAGGTAGTGCCTTAAAGACTGGGGTAACTGGATTCTCTATCCACAAAAACTCCAATACTTCTTTTTCCGATAGACCCATGGTATGTAGACATGTTAGTTTCCCTCTCACCTCCCTAATCAAGTTGTTAACTAAGTGAAGAGATAAGCAAACAAAGGTGGAAGTGTCTGAGAGTAATGCTACTAATTTCTTAAGATACTTGTCCTTATCCAGGACCAATACCGCACCGCCCCCATCTGCTGATTTAATCACTATATGTGTATTGTGTTGTAACGCATTCAAAGCTTTTCTCTGTCCTATCACTAAATTATGATATTTGCTAGCATTAGCATCCTGCAGGTAAGTCAAGATTTCCTGTTCACACACCCTAACAAACGTCTGCATAGTAGGATTAAAAATTGGAGCAAAAGTGCTCCATTGCCTCAATTTCATTTGTTCTTGTGATCGATCCTCACTTCCATATATATCCCTCAAAATGATATTTCTACTAAACATCATAATGTCCAAAATCACCTCATTAAAAACACTACCATGACTAGGGATGAAAGTAAGTCCCTTATTTAATACTGATAATTCATCATCTGATAGAACATAACTAGATAAATTATAAACAATACAGTCACCAGTCACTGTGATATCCCTCTCTTTTTCTTTTCTCGACTCTCACTCCATGAACACTTCCAATCCCTCTTCTTTTTCACTGGAGCTGGTAATTGTGCAAAAAAATGGCCATTGTCTCTGCTAGTAATTGGAGCCTTTGGCCTGGCTCCTCTGTCAACACCTGCATTGTGTTAATCCTGTTGAAATATGCTCTACTGAGTTCGGGTTGCTCAAACCCACTGTTGTGATTCCTGAAATCTGCTCCATGGTACCCATCGTACCATTCTCATTGTTTGTCACCTCCAAACTGCTCAATTCTTCTCTCCATATGAGCTGTAACTCCGATTCTTGCACCTGCAACATGGGATGACCCACATGCATCTCTTGGTGACTCCCCTCATAGGTTGACTCCTTTGGTGCCTGGTAGTTGTTCTGCCCCACTCTCCGTGGTTGATTGGGATATTCCAAAAGACTCAAAGGGTGCTACTGACCAAGTGTTGACAGGGTTATAAGATTCCCTTGGCCAAATATATATCTGGCAAGACATAAAATCATTGTAATCCCTCCATAGTTTTTTAGACTTAAGTTGTTGTAACCTTTGATCGGTAGTGGAGAAGGTGCAATATGCTGCCTCCAATCATTTGATATATCTTTCCTCCTTAAAATCTCTCTCTCCAACTGTTGTTGCAGTATTTCCACTGCACTACTCAATTACTTCTCTTCTGGAGAAAAACATTCCAACAAAAGTCTCATGTATGAAAAAACAGTGTCTATATTAATTTGCTGCCACTTAGAAGTTCTGGGTAATGCTCACCTTAAGTATAAATACAGAATACTCTCATACCTTTAGGTATGACACCAAATTGCAGGCATGCCTCTAGATGGTTTTGTTGCCATTATAAACATTTTAACTTATTCACGTTATTTATAAACTCTTTCATAGTCTCTTCAAAATAGGATTGACCTCAGTACTCTCATGCTCCAGTATACGTCACTCCAATGTAACATGCAAGTCTAAGCTTAATAAAGGGGTTCCTGCAGAAACCAAGTTTTTATTTACTTTTTCTGTCCATGGAGTTCCTGGTGCTCCAATCATACCTTCCTTCTCCTTGTTGTTAACCAAAACATTCTCCATGGTGTGCAGGGCTTCCTTACAAAAAATAAAATTCAATTAAACAAACCAGTAAGGAAAAACCCCACCAAAGGTCCAGTTGCTCTATGCAGACATCCAGAAACAAAAAGAAGAGAGCAGGAATGACCACCACCGAGTATCACCGTTTATTATAAAATAATAAAAAATTAAAAATTCAGCATGAACTTTTCAACAAAATGATGAGCACTTTCGAGCTGTGCCCTTCATCAGATAAAACACCCTTCTCCATCCATTCAATATATTTAAACTGAGGACCAATCACAACTCAGTATTGTACCCACTGTTTTTTGAGGGCGGGCTTCATCGGAAAGATATCATTTAATCCTGGAGAAACATGAGCCATCAGCTCTATTATCCACTTTGTTTCCTCATACTCAGTATCATTAATAATGTCACCTCCTCTGACACCCTTATAAATGTTCCGTATTGCCATAAACTTAAAATTATGTCCCACATTCTGAGAAACATGTCTGTATAGAGCATTGTGCTTGTTCTTAACCCTAATGGCTGATAAATGATTAAAAATCATTGCCTTAAACATACAATTTGTTTTCCCCACATAATAGCATGTACATACCGGACAAGTTGCCAGATAAACAATATTAATGGTCCTACAATTTGCCTTAGCACTAAAATGATAACATTTGCCTGTAACTGGGTGTGTAAACTCTGCCTTGTTATTGATATACCCACAAGCTTTACAGTTCCCACAGGGTTTAGTTCCTCTCTTGTTTATTAACTGATGTCCCTCTACCTTACCTTCGTGACTCAGAATATCCTTATGGTTTTTATTGCTTCTAAATCCAAAGTTAGGTCGTTCCCCCACCAATTTCCCAATTTTCTCATCTGTAAGCAAAATCTTCCAATTGTGCTTGATTATATCACTAATCCCAGCAACATTGCTGCTATATGTGAGCATCAGCCTTAATTTATGTTCTTCCTTGTTGGCCTTGTAGATGACATAAGCTGCACCATTGTTTTGTCTCCTCAACCATGGACACATTTTCTCTCTCCTATGTACTCTCTTTGATCAGGTGATGTTACACACCTCTTTTTCTTTATAGCCCCTGGTAACAAGATGTCTTTCTAAACAGGACAATTATCTTTCAAAATCCTCCTTTTCAGTGCACAATCTGGATATCCTCCCGACCTGCCCTATAACTGTGTTGTTAAAGGTGAACCGGGGATGCATACTATCAAAAGTCAGAATGCTGTTTTTCCAGAATTCTTTCCTAAATAAAGTGGTCTTTAAACCCATTTCATCCTGCAATATCCTAACATCCAAAAAATCTATCATATGTTTGGAAAAATTGGACAAAAACCTCAAAAATTCAGTTGTGGACTCAATATATTGAATAAATTCTTTCAATTTTCCTTCATTTCCTTCCCATAAGAGAAAAATGTCATCCACAAAACGCTTATATAAATGACGTTTGTCACTCCATTTATTATTGGAGCCCATTACATGCTGTCTCTCCCAAAATGAGAGAACTAAATTTGCATATATGTTAGCACAGGGGGTGCCCATGGCTACCCCCTGTGTCTGCCGATACCAGCCTCCCACACATGTAAATACATTGCATTCCAGCATTATGCCCAAAAGATTACTAACTAGCTCAAACTTATTTCTATCCATCACACATAAATTTTCTAATAAACTTTGAATGGCATTTATGCCATAGCTATTGCTTATCACTGTAAACAGATTTTGAACATCAAGCGTTACCATAATGCAACGTTGATTATCTTTGATGACTGCATTTTCCCCTCAAAGATATCAAAAAATCCCCCGTGTTTTGAAGTGATTTCATTTTCAACAGCAAGTTGCTGTTTTTGCACTGTAAATTATTATTTTCCAAAATCAGTGTTTGGTTATTATTGACAACTGCCTGCAACTGACTTTCCAGCCCTGCTTTATCTATTTTATACATTTCTACTGTTAGCATTTTGCTGTTAGCTTGCTGCAGGTTATCCATTTCTATAGTCCAATCATGTTTTTCATAAATAGTGGTCTGCAAATGTACATCCATCCATGAATGTTATTTCTTTTATAACAGATGGCAGTTGTATGCTGCTTTCTTAATTTTCAGTTTTAGTTTTTTTTTTCAATGCTAAAAGCAGATCACTGTTTTCTTTCTGTAATTCATCTCTTTCAACAGTCAGGCTTTGTTTTTCATTAGCATATGTTTACAGAAATCCATTTAGCATTTTGTTGTTTCTTTCAGATGCATCCAGCTGTAATAAAATTTTATTGATAATGTCCTCCTGTGTATCCATCTCAGTGGTCATTTTCAGAATATACTGATTAAGAATGACATCTGTTTTTTATTTACTTCAACACATAATGCCTTTTCCCACTTAAATCAATGATATTATTTATTGGATTACCACTTTCAGAATTCAATCTGTGGTTTTCATTAGCAATCTTCATAAAATGTTCATTATTGTCTTCTATTTCATGTTGAAATGCCCAGTTCACCTTCCTTTAGCTTGAAGTAACCTAAATGTTTGCTCAAGTTAATAAGTTTGATCTTCATTGATTTAATCTTTTTTCCTCACTGGTTCTAAATCAGTGGCTAGAAACTAATGAGGAATGGTAGGAAACAAAAACAAACATGAAATTAATAGACAGCTAAGTACAGTATAGGGTCAGGTAAACATCACTTACATGTACTATAGAAATTATATAAACAGAGATATCAAACCATGGCAATTAAAAGTGACTGATAAATGTACATCAAGAAAATCAAATGTCAGACTTTATGCTTTAGTGGCGGTTCATATTTCTTGCTGAAATATACAGCATTTTCATGTACTATGATATATATATATATATATATATATATATATATATATATATATATATATATGTATATATATATAAAGCATAGTATTATATATATAGACCCGCGGTAGTGGTGCTGTGGTAGCATTGTCAGCTCACAGCAAGATGTTGTCCCGTTCGATTCTCAGCTAGTGTTTCTTCTGTGTGGAGGCATACGTGAATGGGTGTGCCTTCATTGAAGGTTGTGCATCAGGGCTGATAACTCAGTACGTAAAAATCCACTACCATTCATTAGCGGACCAGAGTTCCGCTGTGGCGACCCCTAACCAGGATAAGCCGAAAGACACAACAACAACATATTTATATATATATATATATATATATATATATATATATATATATATATATATATATATATAAAGTAATCTAAATTTGCAGGAAATCAGAGGGAAGTGAAACAGAGTAGGTAACTTATAAATAGGTAGAAGAAATGAGTTTTTTAAGGGCACTGCATGTAATGATACACAATCCCCTTCAGGAATCAAGTGCAATGACTAACAGGCTAACAAATAAGTGTGATGAGCCCCAGAGTGGGGAAGAAGAAAAGCAGGGAGAAAGACATAAGGACTGTGGGGTTTGGGATGTCTGATGTTAAAGGCTATGTGGTGTCAAATTAGTTGAGAGAAATATTGGTAATGGATGTGGAAAGCAGGGAAATGTGAGTGATTTATAATGATTATTAAACAAGAGGATGAAGAGCCAAGGAAAATGAGAAACACTGGGTTCATGGGACATTCTGATAATCCAAGAATGTTCACAAAGGTGGACGTAGGAATATGGGACTGTACTGGGTAGAAGTCCAAGGGGAGGTGAGACTATGATAAACTGGAAGTGGTTTGGTTGGAAGACCATTTAAAGCAGATATGTAGATCTTAAATATAATATGAGAGTTAACAGAGGGGCTGAGGACTGGGATCAGGTCAGAAGTTAATTAAAGTTGGAAATAAGGGAATACCATTCAAATAATTAATAGTGCTGATATGACAGTGGTTTCATGGGACAAAGAAGTGTGGAGACAGGAAAGGGGAACATTCCAAATGAGTCTTACCAGTAGGAAAATGGAGGCAAAGAATGAAAGGAAGATATGGAGCAAAGACATGCTAAAGGCTAGAACAGAAAAGGAGACTGACCTGCATAGGGACAAATGGCCTAGGATAGAGGGAACAGGTGGGTATGGAAGAGAAGAGGTCTAGATAGAATCAAGAAACACCAGCCGTAATGAAAAAAGCTTAGACCAAACAATGAGAATAGCACACAAATGGTTGTAAACAATCAGATGAAAAGTCTATGGAATAGACAGAAAAGTTCATGTTGACATTTTGGACAAGGATAAGCAAGAATGATCCATATGTTCTTGGAATGCTTGATGGACTGGGAATATATTTCTGGTGAATTAGCCCAGAAGGAAGTGAATTTTTACGTGTTTAGAATTTTGAAATAGGAAGGAACAGGAGGAATGGAAGACTACCAAATAACGCAGCTACTGACAATTTTGAGAGGGTTATGTTAAGAACACATCTTAACAGTAAGGTTGAGAATGCCAGTATGACTTAAAAGAGTAAAAAAGAGAATATGAATGTCAAAACTTACAGGATAGTGTTGTTAGTATCAACAAGGAGAAACAAACAGAGTGAGAAAAGAGAGTTGGAAGAAGTTCACAGTGTTTAAATTTAATTTAGTCCCATCTACCACTCTAAGCTGGGGGGCACTGTCTCTTGCTGCACTTGAACTGGAAGTGCAAAGATTGAATAAGTCACAGCACAGGGCCGTATCACAACACTTACTACAAACACATACCCCCGGATTCACGAAGCCTCCATGTAAGACTAAATAAGTCTTACTCAGAGGCTGCAGTCGAACAGTATGACATCAGCATGCCATGAATATTCATGAGGGCACGCTGACTCTACCCCAAGCCTAACACGGACCGTGCAGGCAAGCAGGGGGCGTGTCCGACTGCCGAGCAGTCTAAAGGTCTACGCCCTTGCAAGTGTGTGAAATGCAAAATGTCAACACACAAGAGCGAGTCCGCTCAAATGTTCATGTACCCAACACCACACACCCTGACATTGTAAACCCCCAGCACAGTTATAAAAAGTAAAACATTACATTTTTTTCTAATTCCCAATATAGCTGCCCGTATTTGCGTGTGTGTGCACGAGTGTGCCCATTGCTTAGCTGCAGTTAGCAATCTCGACATGGAAGAGCATAATAAGGAATGTGTATGCAAATTACGCCAAATAGTAATAGCGTAGTGGTGGAGCGTTTGCACAAAGAGGAGGCATTCACGGTTCGAGTCCCACCACTCCCCTTCCTATTTTATGTTAAAAATTAGTATATGAAATAATTCCTGACAGATATGATAAAACTTTTACTAAAAAGCATTGAAATGGACTATGTATCAGTGAACAAAATGTAAATTTATAAAGGAACCTGACATATAATTGTCTGCAGTTAAGCAACGCTTTACCCAGCGCAATGTAGATGCCCATAGCTAAATCGCGCTTTACCCAGTGCAATATAGTTGCACATAGCTAAATTGTGCTTTACCCAGCACAATGTAGTTGCCCATAGCTAAATAGCGCTTTACCCAGTGCAATCAGCTTGCGCAGAGGTGCGCACCGCGCCAACCAGTGCACCGTTGGGCAACATGGAGCAACGTAGAGCAAAGTTGCTTAAACACAGCCATGCCCCCTAACCTGTCTGGACAGTAGTAAAATAAAAAGCAATGATAAGGTTTGAACCCAGGACACTGTGCACCATAATCAAAGTACTGAACCACTAAGCCACGACAGCTTAGGATAAATTGCTAAGCAGGTCTGCAGTCAGCCGAGAATTTTCAAAAATGGCCAGTCACAAAAAAGTGCGGTTAATGCGGCATATTTAAGCTGCATAAGCGTGAATACTCGCCATAACTGATTGTAGCTCCCATCTGCAGTTAGAATGTCTGGTGCTGGAGAGGGTACTCACGTTAGAGCGCAATGCTGGGGCATTGGCTCTTAGTCCATCGGCATGAGACTTGACTCCTGCAGGGCCAGTTCCAAGGGATGGAGTATAAGGCAGAGGCTTGGAACCAGTTGGTTCATGAACTCACCAGTGCCACAGGCATCCCTCGGACTGTTGAGCAGGTCCATCACCACCATGCAGACCTGAAGAGATGTAAGCAGGACCTTCTGAACCAATGGATCCAGGAGGCCCATCATATGCATGATGCCCCACTACTAAGTAGGTAGCCATGGAATGCAGTATGTAAGACATGCTAATATAGTCTAAATAATGGATAGGTATGTCTCAATATCCCTTCATTTACTTCACAGCTGCAGGTGTTCATGCTATGAATCAGCAAGCCTATGCAGATAGGCTGCTAAGGCTGCACCACCAGGCAGGTTAGTAATTATTCTGCATGTATTGTTACATGATATATGTGAGTGAGCATGACAAAAGTGTTGTAGCCCAATAATACAGCAATAAAATGTCCTGAATAAATCCTCTGCATGTACTGTTATATAACAAAAGTCAGTGAGCCAGAAATAGAGTGTACTAACCCAGCTATCAAGGTAAAATAAGTCTGGAATACTATTTCTGCATGTACTGTCATAACATATAAGTGAGCAGGCCTGTAAAACAGTGTTGTAACCTATCAATAAAGGTATAATATGTCCTGAATATGTCTTCCGTATGCACTGTAATATCAAATAAAGGAGACAGCCTGTAGAAAAGAGTGTTCAATGTAATTAATAAAGGTATAAAACTTGGAGTGTGTCTGTGTCACTTACTTTGAAATGTTGTTGTACCCTTGCAATAAATAAATAGTACTGTTGTATTAGGTGCTGTCAACCCACAGTTGTGCAGTCCCATAAGAAGTGGATGAAGGAAGTGGCAGTAGCTGTGAAGCATATAACATTTATTCCTTGAATAAATCCTCTGCATGTACTGTTACATATCATAAGTCAGATAGCCAGGAATAGAGTGTAGTAACCCATGAATAAAGCTAAAATATGTATGGAATACTATCTCTGCATGCACTGTCATAGAAAATAAGTGAGTGAGCCTGAAAAACAGTGTTGTAACCTATCAATAAAGGTATAATATGTCCTGAATAGGTCTACTGTATGCACTGTAATATCAAATAAATGAGAGAGCCTGTAGAAAATATTTTTAATGTAAATAAGAAAGGTATAATACTTGGAGTGTGTTTGTGTCAGGTTACTTAGAAATGTTATTGTACCCTTGAATTAAATAATTTTTACAGTTGCATTAAGTGCTGACAACCCACAGTTGTGTAGTGTCATATAAAGTGGATGAAGGAAGTGCTAGTAGCTGTGAAGCATGTAACAGTCCTCAACAGTTGTTAAATGGCTGACATGCATAGGTAAATCTGGCACAAGTGTAGCTTGTCAAGGTGTTCCCCAGAAATGTTAGTGTGCTACCTGAAATGTAAGGTTGTGTAGAAAATCAAGTGAAAATGTCACGTGAACACATCCAGATGTGCAGATACATAAATATATAAATAAAATACAAGTATGTAGCAGTAACATCTGCATCTTGGACAGTTACTATGTCAGCTATAGGTCAGGTATATAATGAACTAGCCAAACCCATAACGCAATCAAATGCATGTTGCCTAGTATAATAATACATGTAGGGGATATACACCTGCAGTCAATAGGAATGCAGTGTACAGTTAAAGTACTAATAAGATGTTAATGTAGGTTTCTTTTTACACCCTACTCCATGTGCATAAACAATGCAATTCCACACCTCAATGGGTATGTCTAATCTCATAACATTTGTTGGGACATATATCCTATTGTTATATAAAATCTGCATTTATTTTGATGCATGTCCCCTGTTAAAACACCACAATCTTGGTGGCCTGTTGCCACCAATCATCCCTGCATGCTGTTGTAATGTCCACTGTCATTCAATATATGCATGTGTTATGCTTGCTGTTCAACTGTTGTAACCCTGGTGTGTTGGATTAATGGGAATATTACTGCATGCTGTTACAACTAATTTGGAATGCTGTTGTCAATGTTGTAATTAAACACACCTAATCACAGAACGTATGGGAAGGCTGGTCCCAGCGGACCCACCTGTCCCTCTTCAGCTGGCAATTGCACCTGGCACGAGCAGGTCTGGTGCCCAGCCCCGGGCTACCCTCCTCCATTGGTCCTGTGCCACCTTCAGCTGGAAGTGCTGCAGGGGATGGGGCTCATCCCCCCCGTGCAAGAGTGGGTGGAGAAGGGCCTCCTGTCCGGATTGTGGTGCATAGGGAGATCCAGCGTTTAGTCACTGATCCCATACTCCAGCTCGTGGCGAGAGTGGTGCGACTCACGGGTGAGCCTGCCCCTCCTATGCAGCCCCCAGCACAGCGACCCTCGGGTCTGTATAGGTTCAGTGGTGACTGCCCATGGATGGGAATCTCAGTCCCACTGTTACCATCTGTGGGCTCATGGGCTTGCGATTTCCAAACATCCGTCCCCGTCAATTGTGTTCACCCACCCCATGTGTCATACTCCGCCCCTGTATGCATCTTGTTTGTCTTGTCTGTTTACCTACCCAACCTACCTCCCCAAATATACCTACTTCCTCTACCTCACTTTCCACTCTCACCTGAAAAAAAAAAAAAGGGGGGCAATTTGTACCCACAAAAAAATTGTGACCCATAGATAGCTGCCCATTTTGCACACATGTCCGCTGGACATGTAAACTGATAATTATAATTGGCAGTACATCATACTTTGTTGTCCTCACCCCTCTCTCAGGGGTGGAAGGTTTCAAATTTCACTCCAAATTTGCAACATATGCACAGCTGTTGCTGGTAAAGAAATGGGCAGCTATGGACCTTCCCAACACCCGTCCTGCACATCCCGAGCTTGTTTTCCTACTGTCTTTCCCTCTTTGTGCCCCCTTTTTCACCACTTTCCTATCTCCCCGTTTTCTTTTCTTTCAAAGAAATTAGTGTGGGGGTTAGTGGGAGTAAGCACTTTTAAGCAGTAGTAAGCAGGTTTAAGCGAGTGTGCGCATGTGTACGCTTAGCTAAGCATCGCTAAGCATCACGCAAACCCACGCAAACCCACTTACAACTGCTTAAAAATGCCTTAGTCACTCTGTGTCAGGGCCCTTGTTCTGCTCAGCAGCAAAATAAAATACCTCTGTCAATCGCGAACCCCAGACCTTGGACACATTAGACTGCATGAAGTATCACTAAGCCACAACAGATATACAATAAGTTAGTGCTGCAAAAAATATATCATGCATTACAATGAGTGAATGTAAAGGAAAAATAGGAAGGCCATAACACAAAACTTGTTCTGTGGATCTTTATCAGCAATTGTTGTGGAATTGCATTACATGAGTGTGATGTGAGAAGCAGCCAATCAAGCAGAAAATAATGTTGCAGGGGCACTTTGCAACCCCCACACAGTATCACAGCAGGACAAACACTGGCATATCTGAGTAGGGCAGAGGCCATACCTCCTAACTGTGCCAACTTTCCAGGGATGTCCCTGATTGTGAAACATATTTTAGCTGTGTCCCTCAGAATCCCTCAGAAAAGTACTGACATCAGTCAAAAAGGTGAGCTATTACACAATGAATACTGACAATAATAACAGTAGACACTGCTTGTATGTCATGAAAGGAGTACTAATCCATATGCACTGCTTCACTGAAGTCTACACCTACTGTCCCTATTATGTGTAAGGTGTACCTCACTTTGAACTACCTATCTCTGACACCATGCAAAGATGTATCTGAGTGTTCCATAGGCCTGGCAGAGGCACAAACACACAGGCATATAGGCTATACTGCTGTTATACACTCTGCAAATAGCTTTGGTAGGACCTCCACAAGCATACCCTTATGCAGGAGTACACAGAAATACCAATGGATGTAGCCATGTACTGCTAGCAACTGACTGTAACAATGCCATTGTACCTGTGCTGAAAACACCTGTGAGTTTCACAGACAAAGAATGACAGTGTAACCTCTTGCTACCATCTGGGTAGGTTCACAGTTGGGAACTATGCAGACAGACGACCTGCCCTGATAAACTCACAGGTACACACCAATCCTGCAAGTCCAGTAAGATAATATTCACACATTAATGCATAATGCTCTCTGTATGTAAGCATCCCCCCCCACAATTAAAATATACACATGTGTTTAGGGTCTACCAAGTGTGTAGATAGACATACTCAGTACTGGAATTGCCCGGTTGTTCTGCAAACCCTGTGCTAATGTCAATACTAAAAAACACAAACCCTGCAGAAGTGAGTACATTAATATTCCCAGTATAACAGTTCACAAACAGTTCATGTGCCAAGAGAATACGTCTCAATAACTACATTCGTTTGGCAGTTAATTATATGAGTAGAAAAGAAACTACATAGTCACATAAATGTTGTGCAAGCATTTGTAGTGGTGAGTAAAACTCTACACTGATAGCTCAGTACTGGAAGTGGCAACAGTCAGGTCTGAATACAACATGTACATCACTGTCTACACCTCTAGCTTCAGTTATAAGACGTATACCAACCTTCTGACTTACACAATAGTGTCCACAGCAAACAAGCATGGGCCCCACTCTGGAAATCTGAAAGAGCTACGCCTACATACCTTAGCAATTTATAGCATTGGGTTGCTATGACAGTGAGTACTGTAATTACCACTCAGCAGGCTGTATGCATTTACCAAATGCTGGGCAACAATTGGTGCAGAGGGCATCACATGCACATGTGCAGATACCTATAAAAGCAGATTGTACTTGCTATTCCCACATGCAATCATTACATTGCATGTTCAAGCCAGTGAACAGCTCCTAGCACGTAAGAAAAAAAATAGGTAACAAATTTATATACCTAAACAAAATTAAGGTCATCAATTAAGACAAAAAAAAAAGCACAAAGCAAACAAAAGTAAATCTCTGTACTTAATAAAAAAAAACATGAAATCATACACAGACAGACCTGAAAGGGACATACAGGTATGTTACAGTTTGTAGTTACCGGCAAGTAGTAGATTTTTATGATTAGTACTGTAGATCCTCTGAAACATGCATATGTAGCAGCAGTAGGTATGTATGCACTGATGCCATGCATAAGTATTGCCATGGAGAAATTGGTGTGTAGCTGTGTGCAGTGAGACATAAGTGTGACATATGTAGCTCAGCAGTACATGTCAGACATCTGAACATATCTATGGTCTGTACAGTACTGTGTTTAATGGCAGTTTGGGGGAGTAGTGCAAACACCTACATAAACGTGGATGTCACAGAGTAAGACATGCATGATAGTCACATAATATGTAGCTTAGCATTTGCAACTGCTGTAGCAGGCTAGTATAGTAATGTATCATTTGCAGCTATGTATACCCTTGTACTATTACTGTATGCACACATGTGACAACTGTCCATGTTGTAACAAGGCCCAACAGGTCATCCGTGAGGTGTATGGACTTACAACAGTGTGGACCTTGTGTCTGTATGGCACACACATATGGCGAGATGCATATCTGAATGAAATATAAGCATCTGAACATGAGCATAGAGCAAGGGTCATACTGCAACTGTTTGTGAAGGGCGGACATTTATATGTTGGTGCAGGTTGTTATGTGCATATTTATATGTAGGTTGTAGTGTGTGTCAAACAAGACAGCATACAGTGCTGGCATATGACATGTGTTGTTCAAACGCTGTGGGTATGATTTGTTAGGTATATAGTCTTCTAGATAGGGGGTCCTGCTAAAGATATATGGGCTAAGAACACCTTCCATGCATTCTGCACAAGACTGTGCAATATCATTACATAACTGTATCCCCCTCAACCTTGGCATAATTGATATTCCCACCATGAAAGGTGGACTGTATATGTGCCAATATGCATATCTATGTGTACACCAGTGGATGTTCATATGTACGCTCCAGCTGAATGTTGTACATGTATTGCCATCCCTGTAGTTAAAAGCCCTGTACCCATGAACTACCACATAGGTGGTATTCTACTCAACATCGAAGGTGTGATAAGAGACTACGGGACACAGGTGGACAGTAGTGTCCCTAATGATAATCACTGTGCCACACTAGTCATGTAAACTGAGTACAGTCCACATGTCATCAGTAAAAGTGTGTCATCCATGGAAACAGAGGTCAGTGTTCCACTCTACTCATCAGTCATAACACCCATCATAGAGTACAGTGTCCCTGTTGGTATGTACCTCAGAAGACATCCACAGCAACAGTAGACGCCAGACACATACCTCACAAAGAGTATTACCAGACTCAAACAGATGCCCTATGCTGACTGTCTTACAAAACCAAAGCTACACTATGTCGCATATAGCCTACCCAGAGGCTACCTCTGCCTAACATACAAAGCTATGGCAAACCCACAGGTGTTGGACGTGCTCCATGTAAACCGATGGAACTCCAGCCAAGATACACACTCTACTGATCTAAACCTTGTAATTTAAAAAGCAGAACATGCTCGAGTGGCACATTATCATCACAGACACATACCATACTGTGGAACCAACTGCCTATTAACAGCAAATGAAGGTCCTCATTAGCAGTTGCCATGAATAATCATGATGATTGGATGTGAGATAGGAAACACAACCCGGTAATCACCTCTGTGGCTCTGCATGATAAGGGCACATGAACCTACATTACATGGGTGTTGAAGTGCAGGGTACCATATGTCTAGGCTTCCATAGGCCCTATGTATTACAGCCTATCAGCTACCTAGGACCCGATACACACACGCATGTACCTGTTGCATCACATGCTATGTGAGGTTGACTGGGTGTGATGGAGAATGTGTATGCGAATGTGTCAATGATGTGTATATGTGTGATAGCCTAGTGGGAAACTGTGTATACCATGGTATGTAGTGTTGTAGCTCTAATCCCATCAAAAGGTCCATATGCTATTGCCAGGCAGGAAAAGCAGTATGGCATACATTGTGACGTAATCCCATGGTGTCGACTGGAGTGTGCCATTGTAGGCTAAAGCAGTACATGTATGCTTATTGATTGTTAACGCTAGTGAATACAACTCACGTATGGACTGTAGTACTACCTGAAGCAGTAGGCCTCAACTGCACAGTATGGTTTATATCCACATGGCTTGGTAACACTGTTTTGTTTTTTACCTGTAGTCCTCACACATTACATACCTCAGGCATGAGGTTATGTAGGTACTGACACACAGTACTGCATGGTACACAGGTAAATGTAATCTGGGTTGCCATACCTTTGTGTCTTGTAGGTATGTCTGATGTGTGTGTGGGTATGCCTGTAACATGGCCTCGGTGGTATGTGTGTCACAGGATATAAGTGCGTATCTAGCAACATGTATAGTGTAGTACAACAGTATGCCACCTATAGTGATGAATGTGCACATATGTTACTGAGGGGTTTGCTATCATCAAGTAGCATGGTGTACAGGTAGTACTGTAACCGTACTGTATATTAATTGCAATGGATGACAAATGTCTGTATGTATTAGCGTCATATACACCTCCTTTGGCTAGGTGGTGCATTGTGTCACATACAGTGTGCCATGTACTGTTGTATAGTCTTACATACTGGTTCCACTTTGTTGCTGTGCAGAACATGGTTTGGTATATAGTATGTGCCAGGCACTGTCAGGCAGTTGTGGGATTAGCAGTCATATGTGGTATTAAAAGTGTGTATCTACTGACAGCCAATAGGTTGCTATATATGGCATTTCATTGATGTCTGTACATTAGAATGTTGAGTGTGCCACATGACTTGCTCACAATTACTGTTTCATTGTCTTCCAGGGTTATGTCACACAACAGGAAGCCAGCTTATTCCCCTGAGGAGGAGGAAGTGATATCAGATGCACTCATCTACCATTATAACCTGCTGTTCTCAAGAACCTGCCAGGACCAGCATGGTCGCACTGCACTGTGGCAGGATGTTGTCCGTTGGGTGAATGATATAGGCATGCATAACCGGATTTATGAGCAGGTACACCATCACTGCAGTGATTTAATCAGACATGTCCGGCAGCATGCCTCCAATGTCTACAGACAACAGCTTGCCACAGGTGGTGGTGCTGCAACACATCCCCCCCTCACCAGAGTGGAAGAGCTGCTCCTCAGCGTGGTGGCTCCTGGCCAACCAGTACAACACACCTGTGTCATCATGGAGGCCAGAGTCACCCAGCACAGCGATACCGAGCATGCAGGTAACATGGCATACCTGTAGACGACTGTTATCTCAAGTGTTATAATATGCATTAATTAGATGTGTACTGTGTATGCAGAATATGTGGAGCCTGGTGTCATGCAATACTGATAATTCGGGACATTATCTGTATGCCTGTGACTGTCACCTCATGTACTACTGTATAATTGCAAACTCACAGCAGCACTGCCATAGTTGTTGACACTGACATACTGTCTCATATCCTTGTAGGTCCCTCTGGTGTGATAGCAAGACAGCAGACCCATGCTGGTGAGTGGGCTGCAGTTAATATAGCATATAACATGTGCATGTCATAGGAGAGTTGTAGGCCATATACACATGTTAAACACTTACACATAGTGCATGCTCTGCATGTTCTCTGTGGGACTATGCACATCCCAGTGACATGAGTAGCTGACTCATACACATGCAACACACAGAGCATCGCAAACAAGTGGGGTACACTGTAGTGGACATTGTATAGGCAGAGCCAATACACATGCACACAACATACACCACTTTGTCATATGCAGTATGTGTTAATATGATACACATGGCATATGTAGACACCTGCTGTAAGGTCATACTCCAGTATCCCATATGTCATCAACACAGCACACATACTATACCTGGGGGTAGAGGCCTATCATGGGGCAGTGTGATATGCATCAACACACAACACAGTCATATTAGGCAATGCTCCCTATTGAACACCTGACATGCCCATGTAACAACTGTCTGTGAACTGTTAAATGTAGCCTAAGTGGTGCAGGTGAGGTACAGCAAGATAGTTGCCAGTGTGACATACATCAGTGGCCTTTAGTGACCACATGATGCTGCCTGATGATGGCTCATGGTACTACACTACATCCAGTTACAGTACCTTCAGTACTACACATAGCATTCATTGTTATACACCTGACAGTTGTGTACATCTGGCCATGGTTTGTATACCTATGAGTGATGGTGCACAGGACACTGGAAAGTGTTTCAGACTTGCAGTGCAATGTTGTGTCCATATACACATTGTGTACCAGGGTGAGGCCAATCATTGAACAACACACATGCATCAACGACATTTATACTGTTATCAACAAGGAATCTCTGCACTCGCACTGCATGCTGTTGAGCAACACACATCCTGCATGCTGACATGTGTGATAGGACTCTTTGGCTTGTGATACTGTACTCCACCATCGACCACTAACAAATATGTTCCATATTGCTGTTGGTGTGTGTGTGTCTCAACTTGACTGAGTAGTGTATTAGTGTGCATGTGTGCATGTGTTCATGTGTTCATGTGTGCATGTGTTCATGTGTGCATATGTTCATGTGTGCATGTGTTCATGTGTCTATGTGTTCATGTGTGCATGTGGGCATGTGTGCATGTGTGCATGTGTTCATATGTTCATGTGTGCATGTGGGCATGTGTGCATGTGTTCATGTGTGCATGTGTGCATGTGTGCATGTGTGCATGTTTTCATGTGTGCATGTGTTCATGTGTGCATGTGTGCATGTGTGCGAACATCCTGTACAGATGGTAAAGTGTGCTTCCTGTCTCCCTCTCACAGGTGCTGAGGTATTGTTGGATGGGTGCAGCAAGGAACCTGAGGTCACTGCCACAAATAGTGAACATGATGATACATGTGTTGTGGCACAGGCATGTTTGACATGGTCTGTCGTTAGTCCACCAATCGAAAGTACACAGCTTTCCACCCCATCTATGCACACATATGTACTGCCATTACATCCCTCAACATCAATGGCCGTAGGTGAGGAACAGCATACGGTAGGCATTGAACAGGAAAGTGTGGTATCCATGGCACATACAACCCCACACAGCAGCCATGCCCAGACACCCAGAATGGTACCACATAGACATATGTCCAGGGGTTCTCGTGTGAGCACCGCTGGTCGTAATGCCCCTGGCAGATGTGCCCGCACAGGTCTCACAACCTCAAGTATGTTCCGGGCTGTGACGCAAGCACAGGGTCATATGGAACGGTACACCAGATGGGGACTAAGGGTGCAGAGGGCTCATAACACCGTGATCAATGACAGTATCAGTGACCTTGCCGGTGCCATCTGCAATTACACCGATGTCATTGATAGACGTTGGGGGGAGACACTAGATGTCCTCCGCATTGTTATGTCCATATGCCAGGACAGTGCGGGACAGCTGGGAATTCGACGTGGATGTATGCCAGTAACATCATCAGCTGGCAGTCGTCATGGACGACACACAAGTGCCAGCCGCTCCCGTAGTGTCAGTACCAGCCCTAGCAATGTTGTGGCTGGGCTGTTGGTAGACCGTCTGAGACGACCATGTGCACGTGGCTCTGGCCAGTCCCAGCAGGGACATGGGTCCAGTCAACATCCCTCTGCCTCTGACGATAGTACTTAGTCTGGCTTAGTACCCGATACTGTCCGTGTCACCCCTGCCAGGCACAGGTACTGTGTCTGTGGCCGGAGACAGTGATCTGTACAGCCTGGCAGGTACAGTCTGTGGCTGTCTCACAACCTCCCGTATTTGGCAGCCACAAGGGGGTACTGTGTGCATACAGACACACACACATACTACCAACACGTAGGGCTAACACATACACACACACATTACATCAACACTGACCCATACTGTACTGTTGTCCCTCAAGCATACACACACACACACACACACACACACACACACACACACACACACACACACACACACACACACACACACATGTCGATTGGATGGGTCATTGTCGGGCTCTGGAAAAACAATAACATACCCTGTGCATATGATGAAACTGTGCCACCTCCTGTCATCTGTGACATTGATGCAGGAACAAGATAACATGGTGCTGATGCACAGGGTGACCTACTAGCAGTCTAGCAATGTTAGCATGTTGTGAACAGTAAAGTGTAATGATATCCTTGTAGGTATATTTGAGCAGGCATGGTGCATCACAGCAATGATTATCAATTTAGTATTGTTTACACCAGTGTTAATTCCAAACATGGATTGTCCACACATGTGCCAGTTGGCTGATGTGTGTGGTACTGGCAGCATGTGTCGGTGAGTGGATGTTATGTGTGTGATGTGTGCAGTACAGATTTCAAGGTGTACATTTGTGAACATGGTGGAGGTGCACTGTTTGCATGTATGTGCATGGTGGGCACATGGGAAGGGTGACATGTCCTGTATTACACAGTGTTAATACTTCATATTTCCTATTGGTATCCAGTATGCATGTCACTACCCATATGTCACAACTTGGGTACACATGTGTATATGACATGGTATGACACTATGCTGTGGGTGATACTGTTAATATCGGTCATTGGTTAGCATTCTGGTGGTGTACATAACCTCAACAGCCTGATTTTAACCAATCGTTAGATGATGTCTTGACAACTGACACACAGCTGTAGGATACACAGCAGCATTAGAATCATTCCGGTATTGTACTATACCAGTTACCAGTGGTATTGACCACCACACATTCCCGTGACCACTCCTGTTTGGCATGTGTCCATCCTAGGTACAAGCAGACACACTAGGGATATGTACGTCCACATCTGGTGATGCATACAGTGGCCTACAATGCATTCCCCGGATTAGACACTTATCCTCCACAAGGGTATTATACAGACAGATACCTGTTGACAAACCCGTGTTGTGAAGCTATGAGCCAACAATAGCATAGTCATCCACATTTACTACACATAGTATCCTGACAGTACCACATTGATAGTAGCACACATGTAGCAGGGGTACTGATGTGTACAAACAGCCACATGTGATTTAATCTGTCCTTTGATATCCACATTCCCAAAGGTATGCTGATGTCCCTCAGTGTATCACATAAAGCAATAAGGGGTCTGTATGCATATCCATGGAGTTGTTGTATACCTACAATGAATGGCCATTATTGACAGACTGTGTTGTGTTTGAACATGTCTGAAATATGCCACAGGCATACACCCTCACTCACACTATTCTATAGCAACTGTCATGTGTGTGTGTGACACAGATGACCTAGGGCACAGCTCACTACAGTGGCTAGACTTGTCACATATATACATATGTGATCTACAGTCCAAGAAGCAGCAGCAACACCTGTCAATGGTAACAGATGTAGTCGTGTTGAAAGCAGGCTTCACACCTATGAAGTGAATGAGGTCACATGTACGTATATGTCTTGGCCACATAGTTACCAATTTAGGTCACATGTACATATGTGTATTTGCCACACAGATACCTGAAGTGTGCAATGCACATACTGTTGTTTTACTGATATGTCATACAGTAGTAAAAGCAAAACCCACACCACATTAGTCAACAGGGTCACACACACACACTGAGCAATTACAGGATTCAAATCCCTATCTACCTATGTTATGATACTAGACAGATAGACATTACCATGACATGCCATATGCTTTACTGGGAGCTTTTATTTCCACTGCTGTATTTGTGGGATACTGACATCATCAAACTGGCCAAAGGGGAATTCACCTCTTTTAATGTGTTTTCACAGTCTCCAAAAAGGCCACTCCTCTCATAGGATTAGACATACACACATATACCCCCACACACACAGCAATTGCAGGATTCAAACCCCTACCTAACTATGTTATGATACTAGAGAGGAACGCATTACCATGACGCGTGATATGCTTTACTGAGGGTTTGCATTTCCACTGCTGTATTTGTGGGATACTGACATCATCAGACTTGGCAAAGAGGAAATCACCTCTTCTGTGTTTTCACAGTCTCCAAAAAGGCCACTCCTCTCAAAGAGAATCTCACCCACACACATTCAGCATTTGCAGGATTCAACCCCCTACTTAACTATGTTATGACACTGGGGAAATACGCATTAACACGACGTGCTATATACCGTACTGGGAGTATTCATTTCCAAAGCTGTATTTGTGGGATATTGACATCATTACACTTGGCAAAGAGGAATTCACCTCTTTTGTTGTGTTTTCACAGTCTACAAAAACACCACTCCTCTCAAAGGGAATCACACACACACATTCACACTCAGCATTTAAACCCCTAACTAACTATATTAGGGACACTAGTGAGACACGCATTAACACGTCACGCTATATGCTTTACTAGGTTTTTCATTTCCACTGCTGTATTTGTGGGTTACTGACATCATCAGACTTGGCAAAGAGGAGTTCACCTCTTTTAATGTGTTGTCACAGTCTACTAAAAGGGCACTCCTCCCAAAGGGGATCACACACACGCATACAGCAACTGCAGGATTCAAACCCCTAATTATGTTATGACACTAGGGCGATACGCATTAACATGAGGCGCTATATGCTTTACTGGGTGTTTTCATTTCCACTGCTGTATTTGTGGGATACTGACATCATCAGACTTGGCAAAGAGGAGTTCACCTCTTATAATGTGTTGTCAAAGTCTGCAAAAAGGCCACTACTCCCAAAGGGGATCACACACATACATACATACACTCAGCAATTGCAAGATTCAAACCCCTACCTATGTCATGATACTAGAGAGATACGCATTAACACGACATGCTATATGCTTTTCTGTATGGCTTTTATTCTCCTGCTATATTTGTAGGATGCTGACATCATCAGACTGGACATGGTAATGTGTGTGCACTTTGTTTTATGCAATCCCAGGAATGAACCTTGTGGGTCAGCAGGTGTGAACAGCTTGAACAGGACTCCACAATTCATAGCTTGTGTGATCTATCTGTGGACAAATTGCCATTCCTTCATATGACAATACATATTTATGCACAGATTGTTGGTTTTGTGGATACAACATGTGTCTGTGATGTTGATAAAGGGCTATTCAAAGTCTATGTAGGACGTGTGTAGCTCCTTTCAGTGATGTATGTCCTGGGTGGCTGCCTTGAAAACAATCAAGCAGGTTTGGGGAACATGATCTGCTCATTAACATACCACAGTTGGTTGGGTTGTTTGTTTGTCAGATTACACTAGCTCTGTTTCTGACTGCAATCATGATGGACTCCATGGCCTAGCAGTTCAGACTTCATAGGCTTATAGGACTATAGTTCCCATGGTCTGTTGTGCACCAATACTTGTGGGGTGTGCCATATGTTGCTGTAACACATTCAACAGTGTAAGACCCTGTAGAGAGGGTGAGGCTCAACAGACTGTTCAGGTGCAGGGTCTGTTTGTTCTGTTGTTCACTTATGACACATATGGGGAAACAATGTTATCCATGTGATGGCAATCATTCGGCTTTGGGAGGAGCAGTTTACCCATTCTACATGTGATATCTCCTGGTATGATGATAGGGCCTTTTGTCACTGGGAGGTGGGTATGTATGTATGGGCCTGTCTGACAGGATGTAGACATTGTCAGTCAGGTACAGTTGACCCTGACTCAGGACATATATGACTGTACATTGCTATTTCTGACATAGCTGAAGGAGGTGTAATGGTTCTGTCTGTACTCCTTCGCAGATAATCTTTCCAAAACAATGACAAACCTGACCACTAAACCCCTGTTATACTCTTTTACACACTTAACACACTACTGATCCTTTGTGATCAGTCAGCAGAGTATGTCGTCATAATATCCTGGCATGTCCAAAGGTCGGTTTCGTGTGTACTCTCCAGTCCAGCTGGTGCATATTGGAATTTTGACGCAATGTTACAACTGCCTTATGTACACAGACAACCCTGTCCTCCTACCAACAAACTCAGATATATGTGAGAGATGCAACTGCATAGACAAACAAGAGGCTGAGCTCTCTCAACCCGTGACTGGCACAGTCTATCAGGTGGTGAAGGTAACCACACACACCACAAATCCAGTCTCACATGGACCTATGATGACAGCAAACCAAATACATTACCACACAAACACATACTCGGAGGCTCTAAATGTACTCTGCCTAAGCAGCAGAAACATTCAAAGCAGACACCCAAACAACTGCTAACCCACAACTATACACACATATCACATAGTTCACAAAGTCAGTGTGCCACACAGTCTCTGCCCTTAGGCCTAAACAACACACTTAATACACTTGTAATAGGTGACTCTAATTGTCAGTCACACTGATGTCCCACTCACCAGGCTGAACAAGGAGAAGGTCACTTTGTGCTGTCAGTCGGGAACCAGAATCTGCCACATGACACATGCACTCAGGTCACTCCAAAGCAAGTACCAATATGGCTCCATCATTGACCATGCAGGTGTGTAAACCCTCAGATGTTCCTCCTTGGACTACATGACAAGAGACATAGAGGAGCTCTCTGATCATGTAGCCCAGGCCTGTATGCCCCTGACCTTGTGTAGCATCTTACCCTCACCGAGAATTATGTCACAGTATATAGACAAACTGATCACTTTTAACAGTTGGCTAACATATTGGTGTCATTCAAAGGGGATCCAGTGTCTGTCAGCCTGGGATTACATGCTCGATATGCCACATAGCTTCGCTATGGATGCCATGCACCTGTCACCCCTAGGCTTTCACATACTGGCTAAGGCTATTGCCACCCCCATAGTGGCTGTTTTAAGTGAGGCTCAAAGACAAAACCACCTCCATAGATGTTACAGGGTAAAGGAAACAGAGAGTAATGCTGCTCAACAACAGATGTCTAACCCTCAGAATGCATGCACTCAGGACTCACCTCAGTATGGAGACTGTTGATATATGTGCAGTAAAAGACACCTGGTTCAGGCTCCCAAAAGCACAACAGCACTACCAGGTTTTACTTCATACCATGCTTTTTGGACACAAGACTCGGACCGGCCAGCAACAATAGGGGGAGTATCCATATACGTCAAACATACACACACCTACAGGTTGGTAGCACTGCACAAAGCATCGGAGAACGTACATGTGCAACTAACAGTGGGCCAAACTGTATTTCAGTTTGTAGACTGCTACAGACCACACTTCCAAACTCGGGAACAACACTCAGTATTCCTGGAAACACTGGGGAATATGAAGGTCTCTCCAAACACCATTATATTGGGTGACTTCAAATACACAAACATTGACTGGGAATACTACTCAAGCACAAACACCCTCGCACAACAGTTGCTAGGATTTATAGACTCAAATGCTATGGCAGAACTGGTCACCACAACCACAGGGGGGTAAAACATGTGGGACATGATCATCACCAACATGGGGACTCTATGTTCCAGAGGTATACCCCTCATTGTTAAGGTCAGACCATACATTTATCTCACTGGACATGCATATCCCATCCACACACACATCCTAGGTGATCTCAGTGAAGTACTTCTCATAAGCAAACGTCACACTTCTACAAACCAAGGTGGTATCCGTCAAAGACCCTGGGACAGTGTTAATTACGGCTAAGACCACTTAATCCTTTACAAACCCATTCTATGGACAACTACTGTAATGCATGGATCGTGCTATCCCAGATAACTAGAAGACTCACTCCTCCAAAGGCAGGGGACCTGTCTGGTGGACCACAGCCATTAATAAGCTACACAATGACAGGAGGAGGCTACTACATGATAGAGCACAATCCCAAAAAGGAAGGCATCTTTGATCAGTACTATGGAATAGCTACGATCACTTGTTGATTCATCTAAGGGCCACTTCTAATGGACACTTGCAACAGACACTAAGGACAATCACAAGGCCTTCTTTAGTTATGTCAGGGACCTGGGTGGGAACTCACAGATATGCTGTGAGTTATTGCATAATGACAAAACATACAGTGAACCCACTGACATTGCAAACATCCTGGCAAACAGGTTCAGTGAAAATGTTCCCCCCATCTCCCCTACGGTACAAATGTCCATCCCAACAGAGTGTAGTCTCCCTGACATCACAGATGAACTGGTGAGTGCTGCCCTCTCCATAGCAGACAACACAGCATCAATGGGACCAGACGGTGTCCCGGCCTGCGGCTTACACGAGATTCATGATGAACTTAACAGTCACATTATGTCACTGTTCAATATCAGAGTTACTACAGGATATGTACCCAAGGAATGGCCTACAGCAACAGTGTTCCCGCTCCACAGAGGTGGTGCCACAAGGGACCCTGGACAATATCGCACTATAAGCCTAACTATCTTGGTCTTCTAAGCTATGGAGCGTATCGTCATGGAACACATACACATAGACATTGTGAAACTACAGACACTGGATCCTACACAATTCGGCTTTGTTGTGGGCAGATCTTGCCTCTTGAACCTGTTTGACATCTTTAAACAGTTAATAGGTCCATAGACATACAGAGGGTTGTCCACACAGCCTACCTGGAGCTCGCACAACAGTTCAACACAATACCCCACTCGGCCATTATACATAAGCTCTTTGGCTTCAGTATCTACACATATGTCACAAGATGGATTGCTAACTGGATCTTGGATAGCACCCACATAGTCAGTATTGGAGGTGCCATGTCTGACTATACACCAGTTACACATGGCATCCCACAGGGCTCAGTCCTGGGACCTCTCTTGTTCGGTATATATTTCTCAGACATACAGGCTAACACAGGAGGAATATGGCTGACCATGTTTGCAGATGACTGCAAACTGTGTGCCATAATCAACTCCCCAGCTGTCACAAGCATCCTCAAAAAGGGTCTCACAGAGATGGATAACTGATGTCAGAGCCATGGCCTATAGCTACCTTCCATTAGATGCAAAGTCATTCCCTTTGATAATAACAACGTGCCCACACATTACCACATAGGTGATGATACATCACGTACGGTGGGTGTGATTTGTGATTTGGGGACATGAATAGTTAGTACTCTCGCCTTTGACAATCACGTTGCCAATATTGTTGGACACACCTTCTATATAACCCACCTTATCCCATAGGGTTTTACATCTAGATCAAGTGGGGTCATTGTGCCCCTATACTCATCAGGCCCATGCTTGGATACAATGCCCCATTTCGGATGTACCTTACCCAACACCTGCAGCAACTGTAATGTCCACAAATGTACCTAACCAAGTAGATCTAGGGACTCACACAGATGGTATGCGCAGTTTGGCTATGGTGACCCCAGCTCTCCTCAGTCACTTACTGCCTACTTGGATGCGATCTGTGCCTGCTGTTTAAAACCATGTCCATCACAGCATTAATGGACAGGCTCCACCTCAGGATATCAAAGTCCCTTACAGCTACATGCTCCAGGGACGGGAACATCAGCACTGATATTAATAGGACATGCTGGAGGGGCAGATTCCCATCCCAGAGGCTCCACTCACTCTGGAATGAGATCCCAGTCCCACATATGCAGAGACCCCCACTGACCACCTACAGGTGACATCTTGTCAAGTGGATGGGTGATCATATGTTTAGCCCTGGGATATGTTCTGGGTCCCTGCTAAACAGAGGCACAATAAAATGAACACATGTGGGATATCTTGTGTGACCTACTATTCACAGGCACAGTCTACTA
The DNA here is from genome assembly GCF_019279795.1 of Protopterus annectens. NCBI lineage: Eukaryota > Metazoa > Chordata > Ceratodontiformes > Protopteridae > Protopterus > Protopterus annectens. The sequence continues at coordinate 1,898,458,748 of NC_056725.1, forward strand.
ATCTAGCAGGGTTGTGAAAGCCAAACACACTCTGGCTAGGCTTATACATGCCCTAGGGCAGATAGCCTAGTATCAACCTCTGAACCTATGATAATGTTCAGGATGCATATTGTTCATTGATGATACTGATTGCAGGTTTTGTTTCTTCTTTGCTTTCCCACTTTCTATGAACAACCTAAATATCTGCATAACATATTTGATTATGACAGGGTTCCACTATATTATATATGTGTCTGTTGTCATATAACTGTGTGCACAAGGCAGATTGGAGAATAGTGCGAGGTTCCTGGGTTAACACATGCAACTGATGGATATGTGTGACCCACTGCTGTGCTCAGACATGCCCTAAGTGTGTGAGCATGCCCAGTTTGGCCTTTCAGTGTTTTGTTGCCTGACATTTGTCTCATTTATTCAAGTGTGTGAGCATGCCCAGTGTGACCTTGCAGTATGTTGCTGTCTGAGGTCCACTGCATTTGTTGATGTGTGTGAACATTACCAATATTAACATTTATACTATATGTGTGTTGAATATCAGGTTCTATTCTTACTGCAGGCCTCACCTTTGTGTCTTAACTCAATAGGGATTATGCTATGCCTGCAAGGTTTCCATGAAATACTTTGCATAGACTTATCAGCATTCCTTCATACAAGCTGACCACTGTCATGGTTTAGTGGTTCTGTACTATGACTATAGTGCACAGTATCCTGGGTTCGAGGACTGTCACTGCTTCATATTTTCATACTGGGCAGAACAGACTGCTTCAGGAACAGTAAAGCAAATATGACCATGTTTACCTGCTTTTGCTGAACTATGCTCAATGTTAACCAACATTGCTGAACAGTGCCCAATATTGCTCAACATTGCCTGAAGTTGTGCTACTTAGTGTGTGCAATTTTGTTTACATATACTAAATAGTGGTGAGAGCTGTTTAGCACTGCTTTATATTGCTTAACACATGGCAATCATGCCTCAGGTGGTGTTGCAGGGCTGCCTATGTCGGATGCACATTTTACACTCCCTATACATGTTTGTTAAAAGATAGTGTCAAATTAGGCATCCCTTTTACTATATGTGCGAGTCAGAGAGAGGTATAATTTCCAGAGTTCCTACTAAGCCAGTGTATATGCTATGCGTTGCCTCTTTGCCAAGGCCAAAGCATACTGGGCACTCCTCCTTCTGCCTACTGGGGCAGGCTCAGATTGTTCCTCCTCCAAGTCACGCACTGCCTGTGATGGCCTTGGCAATGGTGGGGTGCTGTTATGCCTGGCCCTATGCTGCTCCTGCTGCAGCTGTTTTCTCAGGATCATATCGTGTAGCATAGAACATACCATGACTATTCGGGTACATGTAGTTGGTGAGTACTGCAAGGCTCCACCAGATGTGTCCAGGCACCAGAACTGTGACTTGAGCAGCCCAAACACATGCTCAATTACATTTCGTGTTTGTGCGTGTGCCTCATTATGGGGTTCCTGTTCAGGTGTGTGTGCATTACTGATGGGTGTCATCAGCCATGGCTCAAGTGCATATCCAGCATCCCCTACTAGGTGACCATGAGGGATGTCCCCACTGGCAAATGTCTGGTACAGCTGTGTCAGATGCCAGATATGGGAGTCATGGTAGCTTCCAGGGCAGCCAGCACACACATTCATTATTATGCCCTGGGCATCACACACAACCTGGCAGTTGATGGAGGGGTAACACTTGTGGTTTTATAGTAGACCCTACCCCACTCACCAGCTGGTGCTTTGATGCAAATGTGCGTGCAGTCTATTGCACCCACTACCTCAGGGTATTCCGCTATTTGCTGGAAAAGACGCATATTGCTGGCCAATACCTCACGGGAATTGGGGAAATATACATGATCACTGACATGTGCTGACATGGCATGCAGGAACTGGTGCAGTACCCTGGATGCTGATGCCTGTTAAATCCCCATCATATCGCCAGTTCGTCTCGGAAAGTACCTGTTGCTAGTATTCTTAGGCCAACACATACCTTGGTTTCCACTGGGATGGGTTCCCCTCTGTTGGTTCTGTGTGTGAGGTGTGGCCTGCACAGCTCAACAATTTACTGCATGAGGTCTCTGTCCACTCTATAGTGCTCCACTATCTCCAGCTCATGTAGCCCCTGGTAGGTTACCCTGGGCCTGTACACTCTTCTCTGTCTCCTCACTGTGGATTGCTCAGCAGCATTCACATTGTCACCACCCTCAGCATGTTGCATATGTCAGCTTATAACAGCAATGGCAGCCCCTAACATTTCTTTGTCTCAGTAAAGCTTTTTCAGTTTTCACTTCTATTAGCTTACTTCAGTGTTGCAGTGTCTCTGAGAAAAACATAGTGGAAAGTTGTTTGATGAGTTTTAAGTGCTGGGCTGGGCTGGGCTGGGCTAGTGTACTGCCTGTGTAATTGCCTGATTCTGATTGTTTTCACCTGCTAGCTCTGCTAGTCCTCCCTGTTTAACTTCCTACTATTTGTTGTGCTTCCTTTTCCCTTTCTGTTTCCTCAGGGGGCAGCGCTGTGCAAACAAGCGCTAACACGCGCACACCAGCTCACACGCGCGCACACATGCTTACACGGGCTACAACTTGCTTATTCTTGCTAACACGTGTGCACACAGGTGCAAACACGCTTACACGGGTTTCAACATTCTTCCACTTGCTTACTCCGGCTTAAACAAGCGCACACAGGTGCACACGTGCACACACAGGTTTACTCGGTTTTACAGGCGCGCACATGCGCGCATACACATTGCAGGCATTTCTACAAGAAACTTTGGTGCTGTTCACGGCATACACCTTCAATTTCTTGCCTTTAGCTAGGGTACCTGTTGACATACCACTTCCAGTGATTAGTATCTGACAGCAGACACATGCCGCTCTACTCCAATGAGCTTCACTTCATTCAGACATACCCCCCTTATGATGTCACCTATCTTCTACTCTGTTACACCCCTTATCCTACTCCTACACTCCACTGACTGTGCTCTTTTGCTATGTAAACTTGGGATTCACTATCCTTACCCTCATTTGCATAGGATTGCCTACTAATGCTTGGTTACATCTCTTAGACTGAGCTTTCCCCCTTAACAACCTCTGTTCGGTAGCCATGTTGTCTTTGGACTGCCATTCCCTTGCATTGTATGTTAGGGTTTACTGTAAAATCCACATTTGTGGATTTTAATTATTGGTTTTCTGGTTTTTAGAGCGCAGCGCGTTTGTGCGGCGCTGTGCTACGCTTAAACATCGGTGATCGGGATCAAAAAAATTATTTTATTTTAAATTTGCATCGGTGGACATTGCCAATGGCCGTATTTATGGCCATTGGCATGCTTCCTTGACTAGATGCATCCTTTTTTGGAGCTGTCATGGCTCAGTTTTGCTATTTGCAGAACCGTACTCAGTTGTCAACGGAGTACATTTCTGCAAATAACACTACTCTTACTCGGACAGGTTAGGGTTTCCTGAATCGCAAATTTACCTCATTTGCATACATTTCAGCAGCAAATGAGGTAATTTGCATATCCTAGCCCTGTCTGTGTAAGAGGAGTTTTAAGAGCTCTCTTGCACGCCCCTGCCGGCTGTTTCTGGATCGCTCGGCAGACATGTTGGCTGCATGGAGTCTTACTCTACTCTTAGACTCCATACAAGCCTTCGTGAATCCGGCCCATACATTTTGCTGTAAAAGTGTCTGGCATTTAAGTTTACCTTTAAATAGCATTTATTAGGCATTTCCTCTTTGGTATGGAACCTGTTTTTCTATTTCTTCTTACTAGATATATAAAAATTATGAAGTAAAATGCTACAAGTAATCTGTAAGGAAAAAGATAAATAAAAATCAGTGTTTCTAAAGCAAACCAAGATTTAACAAACTTACTGTACTCCCATCCACATGAATGGACTATGCATTATACTCACTGAATGGGCAGGAGCACCAGGTTCAGGAGTCAAAAGGTATTAAGGGTAGAAATCAATAACTTTAGGCCAAAAACTACACTTAAGGTAAAGAATGAGAGCGGACAAACAGATTGTGAAAGAATATGAAAGGGGAAAGGTGTGGTAACAAGTTAGTTGACTCAAAAGACAGAAGATCTGAGACATTTAGAAGGCTATGAGACAATTTTACTAGGTTCAATATATGACTCACTGTTAGTTGAAAACAATCAAATGCTGGCAGCTTCAAAGTAATGGCAGTCTGTCTCCTTTGGTCTGTTCATAATGTGCTTAATGATGGAAGGCTTTCATCTCTCTTTGTTCAATCTCACAGTTCAAACTAAAATACATTAAATGAAATGCAGCAGATATTTGTGCAATCTCCATATTAGGTGATCTTTCATATAGCTTTCTGTGGTTGGTGAGGAACTTGCGAACTTCCTTAGGATGCCTTATCAATGGCTAGCTCATTTTGTGAGCTCAAATTCATGTACCCATTATATTGTCTGTTGTAAATGTGCAGTGACCCTAGTTTGAAAGACAAATGAAAAGCTTGGTGGATGGGTAATGGCATTTTGAGGTGGGTGTGCAGCTTCATTTGAGGCAATAGCTAGTAGCCCTAGATATGTTGACAAAATGAGTAAGGTCATGGTCTGACTTGGTTTTAAGAAGGAAAAGGTAACCCTGGGTTGACTGCAGTCTGGATATAACAGTGTTAGAAAAATATGTATTAGTAATATGCATGCTTAGTGCATTCGAGGTTTAACAGGGTTAATACATGTATTCTGTTCACACTGCATGAATCTGCACAGCTATTAGAAACTTAACAGGAAACATTTGATTTCTGCTAAGGTCATGAAAATAATAATAAGTATTTCATTTCTACTAGTGTCATGAGACTTAATAAAGAGTTATTGATTTTCTGCTTATGCCATGAGAAAGTACACAGCTGCTAGAAGCTTTGATAAAGAACACAATGGATGCTTGAAAGTATAAACCATAGTCAGCATTACTTGTACCTAAGCTAGAAATGTACCTTGAATTTAGGCAAAATGTAACACATATATTATAACTGCACAATTGAAGAATTGAAAGTTTGTGGTGGGCTAAAATAAGCCCCAAGGTCAGGTTGTTTTTCTCAGATGTTTTGTAAATCAGCAGTTATTCTGAACTAGTCAGCAATTAGTCTAGTAACATTTTCTGTAGAACAATACAGAAAGCTGTGTCTAACTACGTCAGCAATATAAGTAACATTTCTGTGTGACATGGAAAGAACTGTATAAAAATACCATACTAATCATTAATGTTCAGACAAACCATTCTGCCAGCATGCTTTGTCTCCTTACTGCAAGTTAATAAAGGGTGCCTTGCTTGAACCTTATGTGAATTGGTCTTTGAAGTTTTTTCCTTTGACAGATTGGTCCTTCGGACCGGAACCCTCTCTTCACCTTAGATCAGACAGGCCAGGTGGTTGAAACTGTACGGGCAAGAAACCAAATCAGTTCTTCATATTTGAAAAGCCCTCGTCTGAATTGTCGTTCAAAAGAGGCCAGCCACTTTCTGATCTGTGACTGAAGGATGGGTCTCCGCAAATCAAGTGATCAATCACGTAGGCTCAGGTAAGGTGAATCTACTTTTTCCTGTTTTCTGTTTTAGATCAGGGACCAGATTTGTATTGTTTTTTGTCAGGACTGTATTTTTCTTACAAGTCAGGGACAGAAAAAATTACTGTCTTGTCATAGATCAGGAGAAACAGAATAAGTAGGCAGTCATTCTGAAGAGACTATAACAAAATCTGTGGTACCACGTTAAAAATAAGAGAAGTTATGTAACAATTAAAAGGGTACAACAAAATGGGTAATAATTGCACAAAAAGACCCCAAAATCTGCCGTTAACAGAAGACGCAAAATACATGCAGTCGCAGAGCGCCGACAATATTAAATATTATTCAAAATGGGTTAATAAATATGAATTTGACGGAAAATTAGAAATATCCTCGCTTATCAAACTTGTCAAACAGCTCAAAACTGATTCCAAAGGTCAGATAAAAAAGCAACGTAAATTAAGAATTCCTCAGGCACACAGGTGGATTGAGGAAGTAAACCGCAGGGAACAAAAGAACAACAATTCAAAAGCAATGTTTTTAGACAAGGAGGACAATAACTTAGTAATAGCATCAGCACCTTCGCCTCCCTTACCGGAATATGAAGCAAGTGAACAAGTTAGTCCACCCCCATGATATCCTGTGGTCACTGAAGAAAGAGGCATTATGAAAATAAAACCATATATTAGAGATCCCATCAAGACCAGGTCTCGAACAAAGGCAGGTAACTCAAATGAAGGCATCGAGTTATATCAAATGGTTAAGAATTCACAATCTGTGACTGAAGAAGAAATATAACCACTTATAGAAGTACCCAATCCTCAGGCAGGACAAGACAATCAGGACGCAACTATTTTAGTGTATAGACCTTGGACTCCGGAGGATATCCGGAAAGCCACTGAGGGAATTCCCCATCCAAAAGTTAATTTTAGAAAATTCTCAGAAGATTTACAAGGAATGAGGCTGAGTTATAACCTAAATGGAGAAGAGGTAGAAAAAGTAGTTAGACAAATTGTGGGGCCAGATTGGCACATGATTAGTGACAACTGGAATCCCCGTGACGCTGCACAAAGACCCCTCCTACATAGCAGCACAGAATTAGACAGCAGAATAAAAGGTCTTACAGACCGCATCTCTGAGAAATGGAAGCCTAGGGCAGACTGGACTTGCATTAATCAATGCATCCAACAAGAAGGTGAAACTATTGACTGGTATTATGCCAGACTATTAGAATGTTTTAATAACCACTGTAGAATGCAGGTTCCTGAAGATCAAACACAAGATTCCCCATATGAACAGCAGTTAAAGAATGCATTTTTAAAGGGCAGTATTGCACCTATAAGCAGTTTTATTACAAAACACATGGTAGACCATCGTACAAGCAGGTTACAGTCATTACTTGAATATCCTAGGCATGCCGAAAGGCATTTTAATAGCAAAAAGAAAAAGAAAGCTCAAGTATTTTCTGTAGAAGATGGAGCAGAAGTTTACATAGTACAGTCCAGGAAAAAGGGCAAGAAAAATGCACAGGGAAACAAACAATCTGATCAATGATCAAAGGACTTTGAAGGGCGAAAGAAAAGGGGTGAATGTTTTAAATGCGGTAAAAAGGGACACTTGGCAAAGGATTGCAGGAAAAATAAGAAGGCAACAACGGAAGACAAGGAGGGTGAGGACTGACTATATGGTAGTCAGGAATCACTAGAAGGGGCTAGCGAAGAAGGGACAAATGAGAATGTGATAGAGGGAGCAGAGGAAGTGCAGGAAGTTAGTGACAATGAAGAAAATGAAATATTAGACCTAGCTTTATTGAGCTTGGAGCTCTATTTAGCAGACACGAAACCAGAAGTTACACACTTGGTAGAAGGGAGGGAAGTCAAATTCTTGTGTGACTCAGGGATATCACGATCCCTGATACATCCCTCCAAACTGCCAGAAAACATGGAGTCACCTGATTACATACTGGTAAAAGCAGCTAATGGACAGCTGTATCGGGAGCCCCTCTCCTGTAATATTGCAATAACTGATCCAGTTTCAGGATTAACTCAGAAAAGCAAAATTGTTGTTTCTGCAAAATGCCCAGTAAACCTCTTGGGCAGAGACCTCATGCAACTATTTGGTATAGCAGTAGTCCCAACCATGCAGGGTATGGAAGCACAGTGAAAAATTGATACCTTTGCAGTGCAATCAGAGGCTGAAATGTTTTATTGGTACAGCCAGGACTTGGTTACGACTGGTCCAGGGACTGTAATCAAAGAATTAATGAATGTAGTCATCAGCAAGTTCCCCTCCCTTGACATTGATAAGCAACACCTGTTGCACTGTACCCTGTATTATTGTAACACACCAGGACCTGATAAGGAATATGAGCAAGAATTGTTTAAAAATCATGCAAACAGATTGATATTACGTAACCTGCACTGGGACACAGAAGGGAACAGTGTAGCCAGCTGTTCATTGCCCCAGGAGTTCTTTACACTTTATAAATCTAATCGATTACCGCATGTTAACTTAACCAAGAACAAAAATATAGAATGGGCAGACCTAGGAGAAAAAGTTACGAGATGGGAGAAACAGACAGAACTAGAACTGTCAGAACAGGGAGTACAAATACAGAAGATCAATTGGATAAATCAGACCAACCCAGCTGTGCACTTGCAGCCTAGCGAGGACAGCTGATTAGCACTCCTATTAAGGAGGAAGAGAATGCCTTACAAAATATACCAGAGACTCTCTGGTCAACAGGAAAATCAGATGTAGGACTTATTCGTACAGCGGGACCAGTAACTATCATGCCAAAGTCAGTATTTAGACCACAAAAAAAGACAGTATCCCTTAAGAAAAGATGCAGAGGCAGGGATAAAGCCTATAATAGCAGCCTTACTTAAAGGAGGGATACTAGTAGAATCTCCAGATTCACTATGTAACACACCCTTATTTCCAGTTAAAAAAGCAAATGGAGAATGGCGTATGGTCCAGGATTTACAAGCTGTAAATGATGCAGTAATACCAAGGGCACCTACGGTGCCAGACCCACACACCCTGTTGAATGATTTAAAACCTCAACAGAAGTATTTTTCTGTGGTAGACATCAGCAATGCGTTCTTTTCGACACTGATACACCCTGATAGCCAGTATTGGTTTGCATTCACATTTCAAGGGAAAAGGTATACATACACACGACTACCACAGGGGTATTGTGAAAGTCCAACGATATTCTCACAAGAAATGGCAAGCAACTTGGCAGGATTCACCCCACCAAGAGGCAGTCAGATTTTACTTTATGTTGACGACATCTTGCTGGCAGCTCCCACCCAGCAGGATTGTAGAGAAGACACCATAGCGCTATTATGATTTTTATCTGCTGAAGGACATAAGGTAAATAGTAAACTGCAGCTTTGGAAAAAACAAGTCAAATACCTGGGATATTTAATATCCAAGGAAGGCAGAACACTAGATGAGGACAGAAAGGTAGCAATTTTGCAAGCACCAAAACTCACTACCAAGAAGGAAATTATGTCCTTCCTGGGTACAACTAATTTTTGCCGGAGCTGGATTCCAAACTATGCTTTGGAATCTGCACCGCTAACTGACCTTATATATATAAGAAGCCTATGGCAGCACAGGATTTGTTACAATGGACAACAGAGGCAGAATCTGCTTTCTGCAAACTGAAATAGTTAATAGCATCCTCATTAGTTCTAGGATTACCAAACTACCATAAACGTTTTTTCCAAACTGTAGATTGTAAGCAAGGTTATATGACATCAGTGTTAATACAACAGCATGGGGATAAGCAACGCCCCATTGCTTACTATTCATCACAACTAGACCCAGTGGCATGATCCTTACCCCACTGTGTACAAGTAGTAGTTGCAGCTGCAATGGCAGTACAGGCTTCGGCCTCAGTAGTCTAATTCCACTCTCTCCCTTTGAGAGTGCCTCATGCAGTCATGATTATTTTACTACAAGAAAAGGTGGCATATCTTTCCCCTGCTAGGCATCTTTCCTGTATGACTATATTGTTGAACCAACCTCACATGACAATTAAGCGATGCACTACTTTGAACCCTTCTACTCTGTTCCTGACCCCTGCAGACGGCACACCGCACTGCTGCCTGCAGGTAATTGAGCAAAAGACACTACCTAGAAAAGATCTCATGGATGTCCCTTGGATGATGCCGAGGTGACATACTACGTGGATGGTTCGTGCAAAAGGGGTCCTGCAGGACAGAACCTAGTAGGATATGCAGTAGTTTCTGACACTGAGATTATAGAAGCAAAACCTTTACCACACAACTTATCTACACAGGCGGCAGAATTGATAGCCCTGACACGGGCATGTACCTTAGCAAAGGGTAAATGTGTAAACATTTTTACTGACAGCCAGTACGCTTTTTCTACTGTACATGTTTTTGCGCAACAGTGGAAAAACCGAGGAATGATAACATCTACTGGCAAACCTATAAATCATGCACAGTTTATTTTAGATCTTTTAGAATATATTCAGTTACCTCAGAAAGTAGCTATTTGTAAATGCACAGCTCACACCAAGCAACAAGATAGGATTTCAAAAGGTAATGCAAGAGCTGATACTGCTGCAAAACAAGCAGCTTCTGAAGTATTTATTTTAAATGAGGAACTACAACCCTCTGAGATTTTAGATTTAGAAATGTTAAAACCAATGCAGACACTCACTATGCAAGCTGAAAAACAAAGATGGGTAAAACGAGGACCAATTCTCGAAAAGGGGCTGTACATCTCTAAAGAAGGGAAACCGATACTACCATCTAATTTGTTTAGATATGCAGCTTTGTTGAGCCATGGGCAGTGCCATGTTTCAACAGGGGGGATGGTACAGCTGGTAAACCAGGTGTTCACAATGTACAGATTTACAAACTACTCTAAAAAAATTTGTTTGACTTGTCAAATTTGCAACAAACATCATGCACAAGGGGCATTAAAGCCCAAGCAAGGGAGTTTCCCTACACCACCATATCCATTTCACACTATCTGTATGGATTTCATAGAATTGAACAAATGTGAAAATAAGAAGTATTGTCTTGTCATTGTAGATATGTTTTCCAGATGGGTGGAAGCCTTTCCAATCAAAAATCCAGATTCAGCCATGGTAACAAAAGTACTTGTCAAAGAAATCATCCCTAGATTCGGCATTCCGGAAAGGATCTACAATGACAATGGTACACACTTTGTAAACCAAACCATACAGCAGTTAAGTAAGCATTTTGGTATTTCTTTAAAAAATCATTGTGCATACCATCCACAATCTGCAGGGCTAGTTGAAAGGCATAATGGTGTATTAAAAAACAAATTGAGAAAATTAATAGCTGAGACAGGAAAGAATTGGCTGTATTGTTTGCCCCTGGCGCTGTTGAGCATGAGAACTGTTCTGACTGCAAAAGGATTGACTCCTTTTGAAAAACTATTTGGAAGGGCTTATTATACACCCCAGTGGAAACTTCTCATGTCCTCAGACCAGGAAGCTGATTTTACACTAGGTGAATATATGAGGAAGTTAATGAATTCTAAACATCTGTTGCAGTCAAATTCTGTTTCAGATAGAAAACAAACCAAGACATCAGAGGTGGCAGTGACACCCGGGGACTGGGTGTGGATAAAAGTTGTAAAGAAGAAGAATTGGTCATCACCAAGGTGGGAAGGTCCACACCAGGTGCTTCTTTTGACACCCACTGCAGTCAAGATAGCAGAGCAATCTTCGTGGATCCACCTGACGCACTGCAAACTTGTTAAGAACTTTGAACTGGACAAAAATCTTACCTCTCCATCAGGGCCCTCAGCACAAAGTCTGGCTACAAAGGGGGTCAGATCAATAGGACCCCAGTGAAGAAACCATCAGTGCTGAAGGTCCTATTAGGGCTGAGAGTGAGATCACATGTCAAAAGAAAAAATGATGGAATCCAGAAAAATCCAAATACACCTACTCGGTAGAGTCGGAGAAAACAGGAATGCAGAACAACAACCATTTCCTCAGAAGTATTGCATAACCATCCTGTTGACTGTACTAGTGACAATAATCTTTTTGTTGTGGCCATTCCTTTTCCCAGCCACACAAACTGAATTGAATAAGCGTGGAGAGTTGCACGTAGATTGGCACCCAAACTTCAACACTTACCAGGCAATCAAATATGTGTATGCTGAGACATTCAATGTTTCGAATTGCTGGATTTGCACAGCTTTGCCAACAGCATACCGGGGGTTATTGTTAACTTCAGTCCCCCTAGGAGCCAACAAGACCTGGGAAAACTTAGTCTATGATACATCAGATGTCACATCACAAGATAAAGTAGCATTGCACTTGTCTGTTCGACAGAAGGGGACTGTGTGTTTTTACAAAAATGATACAGTTCAGGTGGGTTGGAGCAATTGCAATGTGACTGTTCCCTATAGATGCTACAATAAAACTGATAACACAGGTTCCTATTGCAACACAAGCTATGATTCATTTTTTGAAATGATGCATAGGGCAACTGATGAAGTAAAACATAATGCTGACCTCTATAAACAACTGATTATAGTTGACAAAAAAATGTTTCGTCCAGAGCCAGGACATAGTAAAGTTACTACCAAAGTAGAAGATTGCTACTTTGTATGTGATAGGAAAGCATATAAGTGGTTACCTGAGAATTGGTCCGGCAGTTGTTATTTGGGGTACCTGGTTCCGGCCATATGACACACAGCAGTTTTACCTCAGGGGAAAATTCGGAATGTTCAACGAGAAATCAAGAAACCTGTCAATCCAGTGGGGCAAATCAGTGCGGGCTGGAAAAACCCTCATGCTGTGAGCCTAGGGCAAAATGGACTGTCACATATAGACTTGGGTGATACCATCATCTCGTGGACAGGTGTACTGCCAGCATATGGAGCAACGAAATCAATCTGAGAACTGAAAAAATTGTCTAAACGTCTCAAAATAATGAGTAATGCAACATTTTCCGTCCTAGAATTGGTGACTGATGAACTGAAAGCCATGAGAACTGTAGTGCTTCAAATCCACATGGCTCTTGACTTCACCCTAGTGGCGAGAGGAGGTACTTGCGCTTTAATCCAGGAGGAGTGCTGTTCGTATATTCCTGACCACAAACATGAGATAAACAATCACCTTGAGGTAATTCAGCAGGTGTTGGCTATGACCAAGCCAGGACCAAATCCATTGATGGCCTTTTTCCAGAGATTGGGGGGTGGGGCAGTATCCTAATGAACTTCCTGATTGCCAACTGTGTAGGAATGATCCTGCTGGTGGTATGTGTGTGCTGCTGCATCCCCTGCATGAAAATACTGATTAAAGTCTTTATACACATGTCAGTTTCAGAAACCTTATACCAAGGTGCTGAACTTGAAGAATTGCTGAAAAATTGAAAATGCTTTGATAAGTTTAAACTGAATGACTCTCTTAACTGCAACTCCTGAGTAGGAAGAGGTTAGGGGAAGAAAAAAAAACTGTTTATGCTTATTTTGAAAGTAGAATAAAAGTATTAAAAGGGGGGAAATGTTAGAAAAATATGTATTAGTAATATGCATGCTTAGTGCATTCAAGGTTTGAAAGGGTTAATACATTTATTCTGTTCACACTGCATGAATCTGCACAGCTATTAGAAACTTAACAAGAAGCATTTGATTTTTGCTAAGGTCATGAAAATAATAAGTATTTCATTTCTACTAGTGTCATGAGACTTAACAAAGAGTTATTGATTTTCTGCTTATGCCATGAGAAAGTACACAGCTGCTAGAAGCTTTGATAAAGAACACAATGGATGCTTGAAAGTATAAACCGTAGTCAGCATTACTTGTACCTAAGCTAGAGATGTACCTTGAATCTAGGCAAAATGTAACACATATATTATAACTGCACAATTGAAGAATTGAAAGTTTGTGGTGGGCTAAAATAAGCCCCAAGGCCAGGTTGTTTTTCTCAGATGTTTTGTAAATCAGCAGTTATTCTCAACTAGTCAGCAATTAGTCTAGTAACATTTTCTGTAGAACAATATAGAAAGCTGTGTCTAACTACATCAGCAATAGAAGTAACATTTCTGTGTGACATGGAAAGAACTGTATAAAAATACCATACTAATCATTAATGTTCAGACAAACCATTCTGCCAGCATGTTTTGTCTCCTTGCTGCAAGTTAATAAAGGGCACCTTGCTTGAACTTTACGTGAATTGGTCTTTGAAGTTTTTTCCTTTGACAAACAGCATTATAATTAATGTACTAAAGATAGACTCAATGTACTCTATGGACTGAGCACTATAACAGCGTAATCCATGCAGATGCCATTACAATTTCATCACATGAATTCTGAGTCTGAGGTTGTTGACAATTAATAAAGATACATTGCTCAAAACCTCTAGTACAGTTCAATGTTGCTGTTAGTTGGCTTTCTGAAGACATAGGAGAAAATAATTCCAACATTAACTGTGCCCTTCTCTGTGAAAGGGAAGAAGATGTAGGACTCTAAGGCTTCCAGGGCTCTCTTTATCTGAGAAGGAAGCATGTTATATTTCTAGTAACTTGGAGAAATTTCCAGTCTGTGAAAATATTTGAGAGTTTGTGGTATGATCCATTACAGTGTCTGCGGAGATTAAGCCTGTGATGGAAGATCATCCAGATGTGGGCAACTACTCACTTCAATTTTTTTGCCCAACTCAAGCTCCCTTGCCTAGATGTATCTTGGGTTCATTAAAAGGACCAGATGTTACAAATGTGAACTGGTAGTTGCAGGTCCCTACTCAAAACCTTAGAATCTCTCTGTAGACCTTGTCGATAGCATTGTGGAGATACATGTTTGACATTCAAGTTTATGAGCCAAATGCTCTTCATAAGGGAAGGAAGCAAGTAGAGGATAAGCATTTTATACTTGTAGTCTTTGTATACCTGTTGAAGATGGCCAGATCTAGTATAATATTCCAGTATTATTTCTTTCTTTGATATCAGAAAGACCCTCAAATAAAAGTTCCTGCCTATATTCAAAGGAGCATGGGCTTAGTAGCTTAGAATGGTATAATGTATTGAAACAGAATAGCTGTCTTAAGCTGAACATTTGGGAGTCTGGATCTGGTACCTGCAGTGAAAGAGAAGCACATTCTACAATCATCAGTGAGTACCTGTCTTAACCAGTTATCTATACTTGATACCAGTTCATCATAAATTCAGACAATATACTTGCTTTGACTTTGGGATCTATCTTTGTTTTCTGAGGTATTTTAGTGCATTAAAGCACTCCAGGTGCTTCTTATAAAAACTGAATATGTTCTTTCCACAAAATGTCCAACACAGGGCCTGCCATATTAATGTCATCTTGTTTTAGTTCTTGTCCTCTTCCCAGAATCCTTTGCAAGTTCCTTTATATAAGTCATGCTATGCATAAGGAAAATATGTTGTCTTCATAATCATAGACATCTTACACACCTTCTGTAGCAGGTAGCTTGCATTTTATTCCAAAATGGCCTTCATCTACATTGCTCTTAGATCTTGTTTAAGCTATTCTGACCAATTTTACAGCACCAGCCAATGAAAGTAGCTAAATTCCAGGCTTTTGTAAAGATTTACATTTTGTTTACCCTATGTTATAAACATCTACAAACAATTCCCCACACTCTTCCTGAGATGTCAAAGGTAACTAATTATGCAACACATCAATAACTTGTTCTGTTACTCACCAGAGTGTGCCTCAGTGGGATGTTTTTTTTTTAAACTCGAATATAACAGAAATGTGCTAATGTGCTTTCAGTTTTTGCTCAAAAGAAATTTACAAGTACAATGCAAAAGCAAAAACAAAAAAGTACAACTACCTGTGATTGAATTTGTGTTAGATTATTTTTAACCTGAGGCATAAATGCCTTCAACATATTACATGTTCCTGCTTCTGTTACATTGTTACTCATTGTGAATTTGCACCATACTAACAGTTCAACAAAACCAGAATGCAATGAGCATGAAATCAGTAAAATCAGTAATTATGTGTGGACGACTAACATTACTTTCTGTACGACTGTTGCACATACCTCTCAACCTCTTAGTGCAAGAAGTCTAGCCAAAGCCTGACAAAATGTGGGGACAAAGACCAAAAATAGGGACGCATTTGAAGTATTGCTCTTATAAACTTAGGAAGTTGCTAGAGTAACAGGGTTTGTGTTAACATACATTTTCTGAAGGATTGAAAGTCTGTAACTCAAATTTATGTAATCATTTGGTGATTTCAATCCCCGTGTTTTGTCAGAAAACCACAAATTCTATGGGGAACAGACCAAAAAATATGAAGCAAAAATCTGGACATTCTGCAAAAGTCTGGACAGTTGAGAGGTATGCTGTTGCAATTATAGAAAAAGCAGCAAAGTAGATCACTGTACGAAATATGTGGTCATCTATTAGTGTAACAATCTTTTTAAATGTCCAAAGTGAGACATTCTTGCTAAAGCTTGAGATTATGCAAGACAAACACTACCATCATCATATGAAAAATATCCATTTTCATCTTATTACCAAAATTACCACTGTGATTTACACTGTTGGTTGTTTATATTACTTCATATGATAGTCATCATCATCTTCTTTCAGCTGTTTCCGTTAGGGGTCGCCACAGCAGATCTTCTGTTTCCATTTCTTCCTGTCCTCTGCATCATGCTCTTTCACACCAACCGCCTGCATGTCCTCTCTCACCACATCCATAAACCTTATCTTAGGCCTTCCTCTTTTCATGTTACCTGGTAGCTTCATCCTTAGCATCTTTTCCCCAATATACTCAGCATCCCTCCTCAGCACATGTCCAAACCAACGTAATCTTGCCTCTCTGGCTTTGTCTCCAAACCTTCCAACCTGGGCTGACCCTTGAATATACTTATTCCTAATCCTGTCCACCCTTGTTACACCCAATGCAAACCTTAACATCTTTAACTCTGCCACATCCAGCCCTAACTTCTGTCTTTTTGTCAATGCCACAGTCTCCAACCCATATAACATAGCTGGTCTCACTACCCTCTTGTAGGCCTTCCCTTTCACTCTTACTGGTACCCGTCTGTCACAAATCATTCCTGACACTCTTCTCCACCCATTCCACCCTGCCTGTACTCTCTTCTTCACCTCTCTTCCACACTCACCATTACTCTGAACTGTCTATCCCAAGTACTTAAACTCATCCACCTTTACCAACTCTACTATCTGGATCCTCACCATTGCTCTACCGTCCCTCACATTTACACACATATATTCTGTTTTAGCCCTGCTGACCTTCATTCCTCTCTAAAGCATATCTCCACCTCTCCAGGGTCTCCTCAACCTGGTTCCTACTCTCACTACATATCACAATGTCATCTGCAAACATCATAGTCCACGGGGCCTCCTGTCTGATCTCATCTGTCAACCTGTCCATCACTACTGCAAATAAGAAAGGGCTCAGAGCTGATCCTTTAACTGTACTATCAAAGTTTTATATGACATTTAGAGAAAAAGTCAGAAGATTTTTTTTTTTGTAAAATATCAGCAAATTTGCCATTTTTCATACCCCCTCAGGACAGAACATCCTAAATCCGTGTTGCTTTGCAGAAAAAGAGACAGGTAGTCATCCTATTTACAGGTGCACTGATACTGTTTATGTTCCATAAACTCGGGGGATGACAGTTTCAGAACAGTCTTGTCTTTTCTATACTAGCTGCTGACATGCTAACATCACTAGGAGTAAATGCCTGTGCAAACATCTCTTCTGCTGTGTACAGAGAGAGCACTTAGGAAAGACAACCACTATAGTCTCTTAATATGCTCTGTTCCCTCCCTCTCCACTAAAAAAAATGTATATATATATATATATATATATATATATATATATATATATATATATATATATATATATCTGTGTGTGTGTGTGTGTGTGTGTGTGTGTGTGTATATATATATATATATATATATATATATATATATATATATATATATATATAGTTATACTTTCTTCAGCTGCTCTTACTTAACTGTCTTCTACCTTACTACCTTACACTGCTGTTCTCTGTGCTCTTAAGTGTTCACATGTTCTTACTCTACACTTAGTGCCTCCATTTTTGATTTTTTTCAAAATTTACTGCTCTCTGCACTTGTTTTTTGTAGTTTTAATTTATCTGCATTTATTTAACCTGTATTTGCCTTAATATTGCTATACACTCAAGTGTGCTAGCTTGCACTGCATTTAAAGTGTTTTTCCTACTATTGTAACCGCTTTTCTGCAAAAAAAAAAAAAAGTTCTAAGCTTGTTTCCTGCCTTTCCTGTAACTAGCCTAGTCCAGATACATATTTGCTGTATCCAGGACTGTTTTGTGAGTTTCTGAGCCCCCCAGACCTTTCTGTGTCGGAGGTAAGCCTTCTAGCTTATCAGTGAGAGTGGTAAGCACTAGGTAGTCTATCTATCACAACAGGAGTGGTTTCTGGCCCAGAAATTTTAGTTTATTGGCTGTTTGGGCAGTTTTTCCATCCCTTTCAACTTTTTGTTTTAAAAGCCCGGCTTTGCACAGGTTTGTACTTGTTTAAGCTCCACGGATCCAGTTTTGACATCCTACAGACTACAAGAACAATAGGAAGGAGAAAGAGATACTTTAAGTGCCTCCATTTTGATTTTTTCATAATATACTGCTCTCTGCACTTGTTTTTTTGTCATTTTAACTTATCTGCATTTATGTTAACTGCATTTTTCTTAATATTGCTACACACTCAAGTGTGCTTGTTTGCACTGCATTTAAAGTGTTTTTGCTACTGTTTTAACTACTTTTCTGCAAAAAAAAAAAAAAAGTTCTAAGCTTGTTTCCCACCTTTCTTGTAACTAGTCTAGTCCAGACACAGATTTGCTGTATCCAGGACTGTTTTGTAAGTTTCTGAGCTCCCAGACCCTTCTGTGTTGGAGGGAAGTCTTATCGCTTATCAGTGAGAGTGGTATGTACTAGGTAGCCTATCTACCACAAGAAGAGTGGTTTCTGGTCCAGAAATTGTAGTTTATTGGCCGTTTGGGCATTTTTTCCATCCCTTTCAACTTTCTGGTTTAAAAGCCGATGTTTGTGCACCATGCAGTGGTGCTCAGCTGAGGTAAACTATTATCAGTGCCAGAAAGTCTGCTCTTCAATTTTTCCTTTAGAACTTGCTTGTTCTTTTACTTCTTACATTGCAATTAGCTTAATTGGCCAGCACTTTAATAGGCTTTTGTAGCATTTATTGTAACAAACTTAGGTGCTATTAGCACTATCTGTTCCTATGCAGTAACAGCACCAGTACTTATTATTTATGACCACCCCTCCTGGTATGATTGTAGGGTAATTTCCTGTGCTTTCTCCTGCTAACATGGTGCACTTGGGCATTTTGAGACAGTGAGGCAACTGTCTAATGTACACAGACAACACTCATACCTGTGAGATGCACTTATATCACCAAACTGGAAGCAGTGCATGTGCCAACCAAGACCAGACAAGCTGGTCAAGAGGAGAAGGTCAACACCTGTAACTCACTACATAGAGCACACAGTCCTCCAAAACACCAACCATCACAACCCACACATAGAAACACAAACCATGCACCCACCTTCGTGGAGACTATAAAAAAAAATTTACCCAAACAACAGAGACCACTGAGACAGAAACGCACTCAACCACCACAACACAGCACCAACCCCAGAACACATTGCTCACTACCACAGTGTGCCCTTTAGGCAAAACACTTTGCCCAATGTACTAGTCAAAGGAGACTCAATTGTGAGACACACTGATGTCCCACTCACTAGGCTGACCAAGGAAAAGGTGACAGTCAGTTGTCTATCAGGTGCCAGGATCCACCACATAACACATGCACTCAGCTCACTCCACAACAAGTACAACTATGACTCAGTCAGTGTCCATGTGGGTGTGAATGACCTGAGACGTACCTCTCTGAACTACATGAAAAGAGATGTGATGGAACTCTCAGATTATGTGGCCCAGGCAGGTATGATTCTATGCCTGAGCAGTATTCTACAGTCACCCAGAATTATACCACAGTATGAGCAGAACATGATTGACTTCAACAATTGACTAAGTTTCTGGTGTCATTCTAAGGGGATCCAGTATCTGTCTGCCTGGGACGACATGATCAACAGACCTCAATGCTTTGCCAGAAGCGGCCTGCATCTGTCACCCCTAGGATTCCAGGTACTGGCTAAGGTTCTTGCCATCCTTATAGTGCCTTTTTAGGCAGTGTTTCAAAGACCAAAATTACACTGTAACAGCTACAAGCAAATGCAATCTGAGGGTCATGCTGCTCAGTGCTGGAAGTCTAAATCTCAAGATGCACTCGTTCAAAGCTCTCCTCAAAATGGAGAATATCGACATCTGTGATGTAACGGAGACCTGGTTTAAAGAGGCAGAAAGCACCCCTACACACACAGGCTACAACTCATTCCATACTTTCGGCCCCAGAATATGTCCGGAAGCTCCAAAGGCAGTGGTGTCTCCATATTCATAAAGGATATGCACACCTCTAGACTGGTAGCCCAGCACAATGCATCCAAGATACTTCAGGTACAACTACAGTAAGATGGCGATACAAGCCATAGCCTGCTACAGAACCCCAAACATTTCCTTAGACTTTCACTCCAAGTTCCTAAGTACCCTGGAATCTATCAAGGTCCAACCCAATACTCTCATACTGGGTGACTTCAACTACTCTTCCATCAGCTGGGAAAACTATTCAAGTATCAGTGTACAGACTGAACACTTTCTGGAATTTATCATTTCGAATGCCCTGGACCAGCAGCTCATTCTGACCCCCACTAGAGGAAGCAACATCCTCAACCTAGTTATGAACAACATGAGAGACAGTTCTGCCAAACCTATAGTCAGTTCCTCCCTGGTTAAATCTGACCACAAACTGATCACCATGGAAATCTCCATCTCACTTACACCCCCTGCTAGGGTGACTACCCTGAAAAACTTCTCTAAAGATGACTTTGGGCTCCTAAAAACAGAGATGGCTAACTTCTCAGCACCCATACCAATGGAAAATAGCTGCATGACTGCTGAATCATACACCAGTGCACTGTACGAGCATGTACACAAATGCATGGACCTTGCCATACCAAATAGAACTAAGACGTTCTCCTTCAAAAAAAGGAAGCCAATGTGTTGGTTCTTAGCCATCAATAAACTCTACAACAGAAGGAAGAAAGTGTTGCAGAAAGAAATTAAGTCACAAGACTGGAAAACCTCCTTTATCAGTATCAACAAAAAGTTGAGATCCCTTATCAAATCCTCTAAAGCCAGCTATGAAGGCAGAATTGCGGCTGATACCAAAAACAACCCCAAAATCTTCTATAGCTGTATCAAAAACCTCAAAGGCAATACCCAGATTTGCTTTGAGTTACTAGAAAATGGCACCTCCTATCCTGAGCCAATAGATATAGACAACATACTGGCCGACAGATTCAGTGCCCCCAAGGGCCCTATCACAATACCAGAAGAAAGCCTGTTACCCACCATTTCTGCAGCACAGGTAAGAGCTGCATTGTCCAAAGCCAAGAACAGCATCCATGGGACCTGATAATATCCCTGGCTGCATCCTACATGAGCTACAAAATGAACTGGTACCACATCTGTGTGCCCTGTTCAATCACAGCCTTACCTCAGGCTATGTCCCTAACGAATGGTGCACTGCTACAGTCATCCCGCTCCATAAAGTGGGAGCAACTTCAAACCCTGGAAACTATTGCCCCATTAGCCTGATGAGTCTGGTATGCAAAGCTATGAAGCGCATTATCATGGACCTGCTTAACAAAGATATAGGCACTCTTTAAACTCTTGACCTCACACAGTTTGGCTTTGTCAAGGGAAGATCCTGCCTGCTGAACCTGGATGACTTCTTCAAGGCAGTCACCAAGGCTGTGGATGAGGGTAAGGCAGTGCATACAGCCTACCTCGACCTGGCCAAGCCCTTTGATACCATTCCCCACTCAGGTATCATTGATAAACTCACCAAACTAGGCATCAATTCTTACATCACTAGGTGGGTTGCAAATTGGCTCAAAGACAGGACACACAGAGTGAAAGTGGCAATTTCCAAGTCAGACTGTCGACCAATCATGATTGCAATCCCACAGGGCTTGGTCCTGGGCCCTCTCCTGTTTGGCATCTACTTCTCAGAGGTCCAGGCCAATACAGAAGCACTTTGGCTGACCAAGTTCGCTGATGACTGCAAGCTAGATGACTAACTTCTCGGCACCCATGCCAATGGAAAATAGCTGCATAACTGCTCAATCATACACCAGTGCACTCTACGAGCATGCACACAAATGCATGGACCCTGCCATACCAAATAGAACTAAGACGCTCCCTTCAAAAAAAGGAAGCCAATCTGTTGGTCCTCAGCCATCAATAAACTCGACAACAGAAGGAAGAAACTGTTGCAGAAAGAAATTAAGTCACAAGACTGGAACACCTCCCTTATCATTCTCAACAAAAAGTTGAGATCCCTTATCAAATCCTCTAAAGCCAGTTATGAAGGCAGAATTGCAGCTGATACCAAAAACAACCCCAAAATCTTCTATAGCTGTATCAAAAGCCTCAAAGGCAATACCCAGATTTGCTTTGAGTTATTAGAAAATGGCACCTCCTATCCTGAGTCAATAGATATAGCCAACATACTGGCCAACAGATTCAGTGCCCCCAAGGGCCCTATCACAATACCAGAAGAAAGCCTGGTACCCACCATTTCTGCAGCACAGGTAACAGCTGCATTGTCCAAAGCCAAGAACAGCATCCATGGGACCTGATAATATCCCTGGCTGCATCCTACATGAGCTACAAAATGAACTGGTACCACATCTGTGTGCCCTATTCAATCACAGCCTTACCTCAGGCTATGTCCCTAATGAATGGTGCACTGCTATAGTCATCCCGCTCCATAAATTGGGAGCAACTACAAACCCCTGGGAACTATCGCCCCATTAGCCTGATGAGTCTGGTATGCAAAGCTATGAAGCGCATTATCATGGACCTGCTTAACAAAGATATAGGCACTTTTCAAACTCTTGACCCCACACAGTTTGGCTTTGTCAAGGAGAGATCCTGCCTGCTGAACCTGGATGACTTCTTCAAGGCAGTCACCAAGGCTGTGGATGAGGGTAAGGCAGTGCATACAGCCTACCTCGACCTGGCCAAGCCCTTTGATACCATTCCCCACCTCAGGTATCATTGATAAACTCACCAAACTAGGTATCAATTCTTACATCACTAGGTGGGTTCCAAACTGGCTCAAAGAAAAGACCCACAGAGTGAAAGTGGCAATTTCCAAGTCAGACTGTCGACCAGTCATGATTGGAGTCTCACAGGGCTTGGTCCTGAGCCCTCTCCTGTTTGGCGTCTACTTCTCAGAAGTCCAGGCCAATACAGAAGGACTTTAGCTGAACATGTTCACTAATGACTGCAAGCTAAGAGTCATTATCAACTCCCCAAGTGATGCAGACATCCTACAAAAGGGCCTCTCTGAGACCAATGACTGGTGTCAGAACCATGGCCTGAAGCTTAATACCAAAAAAATGCATTATCATCCCCTTTGAAAAAACTCAGTTCCCAAGAATTGCTACGTTGATGGGAGCCCACTGAGCACTGAACGGCCCATAACAGATCTGGACACCCAGGACGACAGCCACCTCACCTTCTACACCACATTGCCACCGTGGTCAGAAAGTCCTTCTACCCAGCACATCTTATAACCAAAGCTTTCACATCCAGAAAGAAAGAGGTCATCATCCCTTTCTACTCATCCCTCATTAGACCAATTATCGAATATAACACCTCATTTGTCATGTACCTGACCAGACACCTACAACAGCTGGAGAGGCCACAAAAGTGCCTCACAAAAAGGATCCTAGGCCTTAAAAACATGTCTTATATAGACAGACTCAAGAAACTTCAACTGTTTTCAGTCTCTCATCATCTACTTAGAGGTGATCCCTGCTAGACTTACAAAGCCATGTCTGACCCAGCCCTACTTGAAATGCCACACCTAAAGAAACCAAATCCCCCCATACCACACACTCCAGAGATCACAACCTCATTACCACAATTAGCAGAACATGCTGGAGGGACAAGTTAATCTCCCAAAGACCGCCTATACTCTGGAATAAGCTTCCAATTCATGTCAGGCAGAGCACCTCACTGGCAGTCTTCAAGAGAAACTCTTGACAAGTGGATGGGTAACAGAAAGTTCACTTCAGGGATCATTCCAGTTGCCCTATTGGACAGGGCCACTGTGAACTAACATCGGGCGGCACGGTGCCTGGGCAATTCTTTGGGGCTAGGCTTGTAAAGGCTCCAGGGCCATTAGCCTAGTACACACCTATGAACCTATGAACCTATAAGATTGTGGGAAGTACCTAACAGAGAGAACTACAGATTACCCAGTGCATCTGCTATGACATGCAGGCAGAGACAAATTCCTCTGTCATAGGATCAAAGGATGTGAAAAGTTAAGCGTAAACAAATGTTCGGGCTTTTCTTTCCTTCCTTTGCTTCCAAGAGAAGGAATGAATGTTTTATAAAGTACAAGCAGGTTTCTGGTATCTAAATAATACTAGAACCATATTATACAGGGAAAGTAACCTAAGAGTTGAGTTAAACTGAAGAAGGTTTGACTTTTCCTGTAATAGAAAACCCCACCTTGTGTCTGATGATTACTGCTGGTTCCAGCTTGCTATATATCAGCTAGACAGAAACCTTTACTGTGGTAATTACTATGCCAACCTATGTTCTGAACTCAGGAATAGATCTGTATAAGGGATAAGCATATTTAAAGTGCTGTTGGAATTTTACTTCAAATTGTGGCTGCTGATAAACCACGTCAGCACTGAAAATTTCATAAAGCAAGGAAATCATTAATTATACCATTCTACTTAGGAATCATCCCACATATATAAAACATGTTGCAAGAAGCTGTCTCAAAGAAGGCAGTACCTTCTCAAACATGCAACAGTTGACATTTGCAAAGATCACTTTGAACATGTCACTTCCTCAAAATGAAGGTGAATTATCTCAAGGCCTCACACTTCTGTTATGTAAAGCTTGAATCTCTTGAGTGTCTTTCATGAGTTCTTATTAAAAGAAAAATGTTACAGAGTTGAGTGACAGATGCATTTAAACACATATATGATTCGTCATCATTACCAATGGTCTGACTGAAGCCATGCTGATAAAATGTTTTTGCGCACATATATCCTTTAGTGGAATCTCAAGTGTACTGCTTGCTGCAACAGAATATTTTGATGAAACATGTTTTTGCAACAAGCACTCTCTGTTTACTGTGCAGTAATAGTTTAAGGCAAACTTGCCTCATGGGATGGGTACTGTGACAACAGTGCACCGGCCCAGCAATCAAGGAGCCTCAGTCCTCACCACTAACACCAGTGAGGGGTATCCACATTGGGAAGGATAACAAATGCACACACAGTAAAGTACAATTTCCCTTAAGAGCACACAGAGATCACAGTCAGTCAGGGGTTGGTTTCTCCCTTTCTCTCCAGATCTCCAGTAAGACTCCTCACTGGCACAGTTATAGGGTCCAGATCTCAGCCTAGTGGTCAAGCTAGAACCTCCAGCACCCTCTCTGTCCAACCGATGGTTTGTGTCCCTGCCCAAATAGCTGACACACACACACACACACACACACACACACACACACACACACACACACACACACACACACACACACACACACTTTGAGATAAGAGTTATATACAGCCACACAGACACTCCTGGGGAAGGGCCCTTACCAAAGGGTGTCCAGTTATTACTGTGCAATATTATTATGCAAATAGTAAGTGTGACCCAGGGCTAAAGCTATTGGAGTGGCTTGGACAGTATCACTATATACGTGCAATGTACTCTACAGCTTAAATTATCTCTACACAAAACAGCCACATTTGAAAGGTTTAAAATATTTAATAATAAATAAAAGCAGAAGACAATACTTCTTACTACACAGTGCTAGTCAAGAGTTCAGAGATCACAGGAAAATGCTTAAAATAATACAGTAGAATACTTCTGACATCAATACAGAAAGCAGCTAGACTAAACTTACTATGTTCTATCTATATCTAAGAGTAATCACAGTTCTAAATAAACATACATAGAGAGCAAATCAGAGTACTGGTGAGTTGTTGTCAGCTTTAGACAAAATCCAAAATGCTCTCTCTCTTTCTCTGAGAAAGTCCTTTAAATTGATAATAGATCCTGCTGACTCATGTTAGATTACATCATTCTTGACACTTCTCTGGTTTTCCCAGTCTAACAGAAACTCAGCGTTTAACATATTTTTGATCTTGCACCTGATCAGGAAACCAAGTAGTTAAAGACGTTATATATATGTAAAATCTAGCAATTAACTCTGGTCTCAAAACAATAGATAGAATCTGCTGGTTCAGACACTACTGCCCCAATTTTGAGATCAAACAGTTATACAAGGCTTGACTTATCAGCTTTCTTCAAACAGAGTGCACTGTTGTTACATTTTTGATGTTCAACATTTAACACCATTTTCTTCCATTTAAGAGAACAAGCCTGTGGCTTATATTACTATTTACAAATGACATAATTATCTACAAAATTCTATCTAACTAGGTTGGCAGCCTTCACATATCTTCACATTTCTCCCCCTGAGAACTCAAGATAGTTTTTCAAGAGACCCTTGAGAAATGTTGCTTGAGAGGGTTAGGTCTATCTGAATATACCTTACCCCATTCTCTGTCTTGAGAACCCAAATGCTTTGGCATTGCTAACCCCACTGCGGTGCTGCACTGACATATCATATGCTTGCAACCCTAGGCTCCATCTTAGCAACTTGGCATTTTGCTGGCTGGCTTGGTATAACCATGTTAGGGGATTGTGATCTGTAACTACAGCAAATTTTCTTCCATGCAGATAAGGCTGAAGTTTCTGCAGTGCCCACACTATGGCTAGACATTCCTTTTCTACAGCTGCATAGCATTCCTCCCTGGGTTGGAGTCTATGACTGAGATAAACCATTGGGTGCTCTTCTCCCTCTGAAGAATCTGGCTAAGTATAGCCCCCACCCCGTGGTTCAAAGCATCCACCTGCACAACAAATTCTTTGCTGTAGTCTGGACTGGCTAACACAGGGGGTCTGCCTAAAGCTTCTTTAAGCTTCTGGAATGCCTGCTCACATGCTAGGGTCCACACTACCTTATCTGGCCTGCTTTTTCCTTGTCAGGTCTGTGGGGGCTGCAGCCATGGTACTATAACTAGGGATGAACTTTCTGTAGTACCCTGCTATCCCTAAGAATGTCCTCACCTGATTTTTGGTAACAGGTACAGGCCATGCCTGACTGTCTTCCATGTTGGCAGGTTCTGGCCTGATCTTTCCACTCTCCACTCTATGTCCCAGGTAGGAGACCTCTGCCATACCCACCTGACATTTGCTGGGATTAATGGTCAGCCCTGCCCTCTGTAGCCTGCCCAGTACCTCCCTGACATGTTGAAGGTGCTCTTGCCAGGAATGGCTGTAGATGGTAACATCTTCTAGGTAAGCAAGGGCAAATCCTCCTGCTAGGATATGATCTACAAGCTTCTGGAAAGTTTCTGGGTCATTTTGTATCCCAAAGGGCATCTTTGTGAACTCATACAAGCCAAAAGGAGTCACAAAGGCTGACCTCTCTCTCTAGCACTGGGAGTCAAAGGCATCTGCCAGTAACCCTTGGTAAGATCAATGGTTGTAAGATAATTAGCCCCACCCAGCTGCTCTAAGATGTCATATGACCTAGGCATGGGGTAAGCATCTGACTCTGTGTGACTATTTACTTTCCTGTAGTCCACACACAACCTGGTGCTGCCACCCTTCTTTGACAACAGCACCACTGGGGGAGGCCCAGGGACTGTTGAACTCTTGAATTACCCTGAGTTCCAACATCTCCTGTATCTCCTCCCTCAGAGTCTGTTTGACTTTCTCAGGCACCCTATAAGGGGCTTGCCTAATAGGCCTTTGGTGTCCTCTATCCAGGTGGGTGCACCCTGGTTTCCCAGTGAACACGTCCCCAAACTCCTGTAACACTACTCAGATTTCTCGAACCTGGGTAGGAGATAGCTGCTGGGACATTGCTACCCCTTTTACTGAGGTGTCAGTATGAGCCTCACTGAGGAGATCAGTCACCAGATCTCCCTCAGACTCTGCCTGCAATCCACTGCAAATACTCAGCACAAGGGCCTCCCTATCATGGTAAGGTTTTATCATGTTAACACGGTACAATTTGTTCCCCTGCCTCCTGCCTAGCAGCTCCACCATGCAGTTAATATCACGTACCTTTCTTACCACCTTGTAGGGTCCCTACCAAGCTGCCTGTAGCTTGTTGTGTCTGACAGGAATGAGAACCATTACCTGCTGCCCTACAGCATACTCTCTAGCTTGAGCATTGCTGTCATACCATACCTTTTTCTGTTGTTGGGCTGCTGCCAGATTCTCCTGGTCCAATCCCATGAGTTCCCTGAGCCTTGTCCTGACGTTTAGGACATATACCACAACAGAATTCTTGTAAGATTCACACTCACCTTCCCACTCATCTCAAATTAAATCTAGAGGTACCCTCATCCTATGACCATACAGCAACTCAAAGGGTGAAAAACTTGTGGATTCCTGGGGAACCTCTCTGTAAGCAAACAACAGATGGGGCAAATACTTGTCACACTCCCTCTTAAACTGACTTGATTGTAGAGTTTAACCTCTCAACAATACCGTTAGTTTGCAGATGGTAGGGGGTGGTCTTCAGGTGCTTCACCCCACATTACTTCCACAGACAAGCCAGCAGGTATGACATGAAATTGACACCTCTGTCAGTCAATATTTCTTTTGGGTAACTACCCTGCTGAAAATCTCTAATAAAGCATTTGCCACCTTTTCTGCCTCAATGGAGGACAAAGCCACTGCCTCAAGGTATCTTGTAGCATAATCTACTACCACTAGGTTATACTTTTTCCCTGTGGAACTTGGGGTACTCAGAGGCTCCAAAATATCCATAGCTACCCTCTGAAATGGCTCCTCAATCACACGCAAAGGCATCAAAGGAGCTCTCATCTTATCTCCTGCCTTGCTTACCTTTTGGCACTGTGCACAGGTCCTGCAGTATCCTGTTGCATCTCTGGAAATTCCAGGTCAATAGAGGTTCTGCATAATACATTTCTTAGTATGTTTCATGCCCATATGACCTGCAAAGGGAATATCATGGGCTATGGCTAGAAGTACCAGACGGTAGGCTCTGGGGACTACCAACAGCTGTACCCTCTCACCTTCTAGCCCTACCTCAGGGGTCCACTCTCTATATAGTAACCCTTTGCCCCAGTTTACAGATTTTCCCTTCCCTTGAGAATCAGGTGTCTCACTAGCTACCTGCCTCAGGCCTTGTAATGTAGGATCTGAGAGCTGAGCCTGTCTCAACTCTCTCTTTGTAACCCTTCCCAGCTCCCCTTCCACAGGAAGTTTGGCATCCTCTGACAGTGGTGCCTCACTGTCAGCCTGGGTACTACTACTCACCTCTACCTTTGCAGTCACTCTGTCCAAGGGACCATCACTACCCACAAGCAGCTGTGGCTCACCTTCAGTCTCACTGCTGCAGAATAGCTCCCTCCCTGAAGTAACCACCTCACCAGTCCTGGCTGCAAGTATGAGGTGTGTCTGGGTCTCCCCAGGCTACCAGACCCACATGCTTGTCTTAAAGCCTTAGTGCATGTAACTGCATTAACACATAGTACTGTCTCATCAAAATCCTTCCCTATCAGGACATCTGCAGGATGGTAGTTCAGTGTCCCTGTTGTCTCAAGACAACCTACTATTGACATTTTGTCCTTCCCACTTACTGGCTCTCTCACCTTTTGTTCCACACCTTGCCTCCATGGACATCTGTATGCCACATGGCCCCACTGGTTCCATTCAAAACATTTAAAAAACTCAAAATGAGGTCAGCACCAAAGAGTGAGATAGATACTGTATATTTAATGCAGAAAGGCAAAAACCATAAAATCAGACCGGTTTCGGCCCCAAGGCCTTCTTCATTGATACACTACTGACATTCAAAGAATACTTAAATAGTATTCTAAATGAATCGATTAAGCAGATCAGCCAGTATTTAAAGGCACAGTATAATAACAGGAGGTATAGTCAATCTATATACAATAAAAATCCCCCCAAATTCGAAGTTCAAAACTCAGCGAATCTGCTGTCCGATTTACTGAGTTTCAAAATGTAGAGATGTTTGTCAATCTGGATTCGGCTTTGTGGTTCATCCAACTGGCTGTTCATAAAGCTGATTTTCTCTGTTTCAAAGGTAAAGCCAATTTTGCACTTATTAGTGTTTAACTTTCCAGAAATTGGTTCTGATTAACAGAGCAAATTTTATTAATTGTTCATGTTAATTTACACTGTACAGCTTGTACGTGTTCAGTATACTATTACAAAACTCAAAATGAGGCCAGCACCAAAGAGTGAGCTAGATACTGTATATTTAATGCAGAAAGGCAAAACCCATAAAATCAGACCGGTTTCGGCCCCAAGGCCTTCTTCAGTAATTTGGGGGGATAGATCCAGGAAAATGGGATGACACAGTATATTAAATAATAAGGAGAGGGCTTGGATTATTAAATTAGGAGGTTTGTTTTCCCCTGGCTTAAATGACCATCTTTGAATTTTTTTTTGTATATAGATTGAGTATACCTCCTGTTATTATACTGTGCCTTTAAATACTGGTTGATCTGCTTAACTGATACATTTAGAATACTATTTAAGTATTCTTTGAATGTCAGTAGTGTATCACTGAAGAAGGCCTTGGGGCTGAAACCGGTCTGATTTTATGGTTTTTGCCTTTCTGCATTAAATATACAGTACCTATCTCACTCTTTGGTGCTGGCCTCATTTTGAGTTTTGTATTTGTTTTTTTGGCCTTTGCACCTGCCTTACATGTGAGTATGTTGTGTGGGGAATTCAAAACATTTAACCCTAGGTCCTTGATGTGTACCTGGACTAGTGGCTTCCCCTACTACTGGCAGATTCTGTTGGGCAGTCTGGGTTGCCACCATGGGTTCCTTTAGACCATGAGCAGTACTGGGGGGGTCCCGTTCCTGTGCAGGGATGCCCTGCATGCTAGGCATAGGTCTCCCTTCTTTCCCAACTCATCTGAAGTAGCACATTGTCTATCTGATAACCAGATCGTCATATCCTCAGGCAAAGTGCTAAGGGCTTATTCCCTCAACAAAAGGTCTGCCAGTCCTTCAAAAGTGGTTTCCTGACATCCACTCACCCCCCTATGAAAATAAGTGCTTGGTTCACAACATATTCACACACACCTTCATCTGCCTTGCGTCTGTGCTCACAAAACTTTTTCCTATAAGTGTCAGGTGTTAGTTTAAAAAATTCTAAAAGACAATTCTTAACAGCAATATAATCAAAAAATTCATGATCAGAAATTTTAGACAACACAGTTACAGTTTTACCATGGAGCAAGGGGGTCAGGAACTGCACCCAGAGTTTTTGGTCAACATCATACTGTTTACATACCCTTCAAACATATGAATGAAACTATCAAAATTATCCCCCTCTGTAAACTGCGGAAGAAATGTACTGACCTTTTGTGCTTCTGGGGTCTGGTTACTCCCTTTCCCATTACCTCCATGACTCTGGTGAAGAGTCAGCTTCTCATTTTTGTGCTGCCTCTGCTTTTCCTTCTCCTCGGCTTCCAGGCATAGCAGTTTCTCATTCTCTTCAGCCTGTAGATGTCTCAGTCACTCTGCTGCTTCTGTTATAAATGCCTGGCCTCCGACTCAAGTCTCTTTAGCTCCAGATGGATTTTCAAGTCCTCTGCAGAAAGGTTGAACTGTCCATTCTCTGAATGTTGTACATCTCCACGGCCATTCTGATCGCCCTCCTGATTGCTGTTTTCTGATGCAGCTGTGACCAAAGCTGCAATCATGTCTGCCTTAGTCAGGTTTCCATGCACCAGTCCCTTAGCCTGGCACATCTCAGCCAATTAGCTCCTTGTCAGCTTGTCATACTCCTCTGCTGACATGCTTGCCTGCCCTCCCTGACTACCAAAGGTAACAAAAGAAATAAAACAATTGTGCTCTGAACTCTGAATATTCACTGTGTGGCTGATTTAGAGTACAAAAACACTTTCAGTGATCACCATACACAAGCTACAGGAACTCACTATCCACACCACTACAAGTCAATTGACAACCAGTTAATATGCGGTGTGGAAATTTCACCACTACCAAACAATTAATATGTGACACCCATGCACTGGCCCTGTAATCAGGGAGCCTCAGTCCTTACCACTAACATCAGTGATGGTCATCCATGTTGAGAAGGATAACAAATACACACACAGTAAAGTACAATTTCCTTTAAGAGCACACAGAGATCACAGTCAGTCTGGGGCTGGTTACTCCCTTTCTCTCCAGATTCCCAATAAGACTCCCCACTGACACAGCTATAGGGTCTAGATCTCAGCCTAGTGGTCAAGCTAAAACTTCCAGCACCCTCTCTGTCCAACCAGTGTGTCCCTGCCCAAGTAGCTCACACACACACACACACACACACACACACACACACACACACACACACACACACACACACACACACACACACACACACACACTTTGAGATAAGAATTATATACAACCACACAGACACTCTTGGGGAAGGCTGGCACAGGTTCTCCAGCTATGCCCCTCCTGCCAGTCTATAAGGTAGCACCAGCTGCTACCAACCACTAATATCAGCTACTAAAAAGGCCCGTACCAAAGGGTGTCCAATTGTTACTCTGCAATATTATTATCCAAATAGTAAGTGTGACCCAGGGCTAAAGCTATTGGAGTGGCTTGGACAGTATCACTATATGCGTGCAATGTACTCTAAAGCTTCAATTACTTCTACACAAAACAGCCACAGTTGAAAGGTTTAAAAATATTTAATAATAAATAAAAAAAAAAAAACAAGACAATACTTCTTACGACACAGTGCTAGTCAAGAGTTCAAAGATCACAGGAAAAATGCTTAAAATAATACAGTAGAATAGTTCTGACATCAATACAAAAAACAGCTAGATTAAACTTACAATTTTCTATCTATATCTAAGAGCAATCACAGTTCTAAATAAACTTACACATAGAGCAAAGCAGAGTACTCGTGAGTTGTTGTCAGCTTCAGACAAAATCCAAAATGCTCTCTCTCTTTCTCTGAGAAAGTCCTTTAAATTGATAATAGATCCTGCTGACTCATTTTAGATTGCATCATTCTTGACACTTCTCTGGTTTTCCCAGGCTAACAGAAACACAGAGTTTAACATAGCTTTGATCTTGCACCTGGCCAGGAAATCACAGTAATTAAAGACATTATATATGTAAAATCTAGCAATTAACTCTGGTCTCAAAACAATAGTAAGAATCTGCTGGTTCGGACACCACGGCAAAGCTATGAAGCGCATTATCATGGACCTGCTTAACAAAGATATAGGCACTCTTTAAACTCTTGACCTCACACAGTTTGGCTTTGTCAAGGGAAGATCCTGCCTGCTGAACCTGGATGACTTCTTCAAGGCAGTCACCAAGGCTGTGGATGAGGGTAAGGCAGTGCATACAGCCTACCTCGACCTGGCCAAGCCCTTTGATACCATTCCCCACTCAGGTATCATTGATAAACTCACCAAACTAGGCATCAATTCTTACATCACTAGGTGGGTTGCAAATTGGCTCAAAGACAGGACACACAGAGTGAAAGTGGCAATTTCCAAGTCAGACTGTCGACCAATCATGATTGCAATCCCACAGGGCTTGGTCCTGGGCCCTCTCCTGTTTGGCATCTACTTCTCAGAGGTCCAGGCCAATACAGAAGCACTTTGGCTGACCAAGTTCGCTGATGACTGCAAGCTAGATGACTAACTTCTCGGCACCCATGCCAATGGAAAATAGCTGCATAACTGCTCAATCATACACCAGTGCACTCTACGAGCATGCACACAAATGCATGGACCCTGCCATACCAAATAGAACTAAGTCGCTCCCTTCAAAAGGAAGCCAATCTGTTGGTCCTCAGCCATCAATAAACTCGACAACAGAAGGAAGAAACTGTTGCAGAAAGAAATTAAGTCACAAGACTGGAACACCTCCCTTATCATTCTCAACAAAAAGTTGAGATCCCTTATCAAATCCTCTAAAGCCAGTTATGAAGGCAGAATTGCAGCTGATACCAAAAACAACCCCAAAATCTTCTATAGCTGTATCAAAAGCCTCAAAGGCAATACCCAGATTTGCTTTGAGTTATTAGAAAATGGCACCTCCTATCCTGAGTCAATAGATATAGCCAACATACTGGCCAACAGATTCAGTGCCCCCAAGGGCCCTATCACAATACCAGAAGAAAGCCTGGTACCCACCATTTCTGCAGCACAGGTAACAGCTGCATTGTCCAAAGCCAAGAACAGCATCCATGGGACCTGATAATATCCCTGGCTGCATCCTACATGAGCTACAAAATGAACTGGTACCACATCTGTGTGCCCTATTCAATCACAGCCTTACCTCAGGCTATGTCCCTAATGAATGGTGCACTGCTATAGTCATCCCGCTCCATAAATTGGGAGCAACTACAAACCCCTGGGAACTATCGCCCCATTAGCCTGATGAGTCTGGTATGCAAAGCTATGAAGCGCATTATCATGGACCTGCTTAACAAAGATATAGGCACTTTTTCATGAACTCTTCCACAACTTCTACTGGCACTTCATTGGATTCACCACACAAGACTTTCTGGGAGATTATGTGCCGCAGTTTAAATTTCTTGAGCCAATCACTTGATGCTCGGAAATCTGCCACCCTGAATTCCTGTGTGAAATTTTCAGCAACTTCTTGGATCGTCGGCCTGGAGATTCGGGCATTAACTGCCCTCCTGTGTTTGAACCAGCTTAATGTTGCTTCACTGATTTCGTCGAGGGACTTTTTCCTCCTTTTCCACTGTACGTCTTTGCTTTTCTTACCATATCTCTCCAAGTACTCATGTTTATGTTTTTGGATGTTGCTCACTGTGGTCTTGCTAACACCAAAATGTTCCGCCGTCTTTCTTTGGGTGCTGCTTTCCAGAAAATGTAGAAGATCAACCATTTCCTTCAATGTCAGCTCTTTCAGTTCTTTCCTTTGGGCCATCATGTCTCGATTAACTGTAAAATATTTCAGTAATTGTAGGATGTACCTACAATTCAGAACAGTCCTTCACATTGACAAAACCTTCAGCAACACATGGTAAACAGTAGGACATTAGGCCTAATCCAACATGTGGTAATAATAAAACATGAAAAGAGAACTTATTCTAAAGAAAAAATAATACAACTAAGGGGTAAAGCCCACACCTTCTACCCCTTGGTGTAGAGTGGACTAAACCTTTCAAGTTGTAGAGGGTAAATTAATATTGTGTGTCACAATCCAAGTGGTCAAGATACAACTTACAGAGGTGGTCAATATAGAGAGGTTGGTCTTCCATTGAATACACGTGGTGCATGTCTGGTCTATGAAAATTAGGTCAACTTAAGGAGGTGGTCAGTGTAGGGAGGTGATCAACTATGGAGGTTCTCTGTATTTGCTACATTTTTACAAACATTAAACTACTTTTGTTTCATTTAAACATCTCTATAATCCCTTTAGAATTTTTATTTGTGCATGTAAACATATATTTAGCAGTATTTACTTTTTATAAACAATACCCAAACTTTTGCTGGTTTCTTGTCAAGCATTGCTGTCACTTTAGCCTTACTTATTTAACTCAGGACTTATTCTAAGAAATTCTTTTAAGCCTGGAGGTATTCTTGCCACAAACTAATGCTGTCTGGACAATTTTGTACTTCCTTCCCTGTTCCCCAGGTGGGGCTTTTATTTCTATGTGTGTGCAATCTATGGCTCTCAACACTTCAAGGAAGTGTGCTGCTGCAAATAATTCCTACATGGTTCTTGTTCTCTCCTGTGGGATTTATGGGAAACAGATACGTTCCCTTGCATATAGTAGCATTGCATTTAAAAACTGATGTAATATTCTAGAAGCTGATGCCTGGGACACCCCTAATATATCTTCACTGTGTGCCTCTGGTAACAACCATTAGATAGAATATGTAATGCTAAAAATACCTATGTTTTCACTGGGATGGGTTCTCCACAATTTCCCTGTTCCTTGTTCATCCTGTATCCTTGTTCATCCTGTATCTCTCAACAAATTTTGTGTCATGCAGTCTATAAGTCAAATGGGATCTAATCACCCTTCTTCTTCTTGCTCGAGGCCTGGCATCAGCAGTAGCAGCACCCTGATTTAAAACCGGTTGCACATACAGCATAATAATAGCAGCAGCAAACCCTAATGTGCTTTTTGCCTAAATGTAATCATGAGGTACATCAACAGAAAAGGTTTCCACTCTATAAACTGTCAGATAGTCTGTAATGCCCAAGAGATCATCTACAATGTTTGCACAGGTAACACAGGTCGTTTGCACTACTCACACACATGGCACACTTGTGAGCTGTACACCAGGGTTGCTAGGGGTGACATTCCTCAAAGTCATCTAGTGGGGGATGCAATTTATGCACTGGAACCTTGCTCATGACACCCATGAGAAACCCACACAACCCCACTGAACAAGGATACAGTGATGCCCACATTCAAACTAGGAATATCATAGAAAGTGTATTTGGATTGCTGAAATCAAGTTTCCATTGTCTAGACACATCAGGAGGTGCACTGCAGTATGACCCAGACACCTCTGCTGAAATACTTACAGTATGAGCCATGTTAGACAAAATAATACTCCAGAAACAGGATAGGAAGGGTCTGGACCACAGTTTTAAGGACCACAGGCAGGGCCAGCAGCAGGTACAGATGAGGAGTCTGACAGAGAACAACCCCCTGCAACTGGTGCTACATACACACACACACACACACGCACACACACACACACACACACACACACACACACACACACACACACACACACACACACACACACACACACTCACCACCTAGCTCAAAGCCTAAGATCCCTCCCACATACAAATACTGAGGCCTTTCAAACAGCACAACCTTAACTTAACCTTGTGATGGCTGTGTTCTGATAGCATCACACAGGGACAACCCTCAAGGACACAATTTGTACCTGCACTAATGGCAAGGTAAGTGTGGATCCTGTAAAGAAAAAAAATATATGTAACTGATTACTCTCATACGGAAATATGTATAAGCCCCTAAGCAGAACATTTGTCGGAGGTGTACAGTTATGTCAGTAATATCTTCTCTGTCTGATTGTTGCTGTATTCACTTACAAATTGCAAACGGGTCTATACTATATAATAGAAACCTTAAATTATCAAACACCTAAAGGTCAATCATGAAATATCAAACCCTTAACAATGAAAATGGCCATTTCCACATAGGGAAACAATGCTGTTGGCCAAATTAAAAAAAGTTTTAAATAGAAATGAAGTGGGTGGCTATGCCCCCCATACCCCCCCTAACTAGATATGCCAACTCCGAGATCAGTCTACAGTGGAGAAAGAACAAAATCCGGGTAATGGCCAAATGACTCGTTTCCCTGTGTGGAAATGGCCAATCACAATTTTCAGACTTTGACATTTAGTGATCGACCTTCAGGTGTTCGATAACCTAAGGTTTCGATCACGTAATAGGGAACTATTACAAACAGTACTGTGCACCAAACATTTCAATTGACCATTATCTATAAAACATGGAACAGGTCAATTATACCCTCATGTGCACAACTATACCAAAAAGCAAGACTGAAGTAACTAAAACTTTCAGTGCTGTAATGATAATATTAATTGAAATACAATGACGCTCTACAATTATAGAAGCAGTCAGTCACAAATTTGTATGAACAAGAAATCAACAACTTTTCTTCTCCAATACATATTGATAAATGGAAACTATCCATTGTGTTCATCAGACATATATGCCCCCCTAAGTCACAAAGACATGTGCAAAGGGTAGGGCACAGCCATCACCATTTGCACAAGGTCAGGGGTAGGCGGTCAAGGCTGACACCAGAGAAGTGAGCATGTGGAAGCAAGAAACACCTGTATCTATCAGAGTATACAATGTTCAGGGCCAGTAACAAGAGAGGTACATCCCTCAACAGTACTGTTTAGATAGGTTGCATGTGTGTGAGGTGGTATGTGCAAGTACATTTTTTTTTACCTGTGTGTGTGTGTCTGCATGAACACAACCGAGCCATGCATGGTACAGTAATTGGTTCAGCATCATCATCCCAACCACAAAAAACAACTCTGACAGGAGTTGCACCACTACTTCCATGGCCCTAGCTAGAAGATGGGGTACCACCTGAATGTGAGTGATGTCTGCTGGAGGAGCTGTCCTCATGACAACAGCCAGGACCACACTTCCATGGCCTACCACATCTATGTGTGGACATCACAATCACTGATGGTGCAGCGGATGTAGTGTGATTATGGGAGCAGGATCTTGTTGACCATGTCTGCTATCACTAGAAGATGTAACGGCTCTCCAACCACATGGATGCCTAACCTCCCCAACAGACATTCTATTACAGATACTGCCCGATTCAGTGTGTCATTCATCCTATCCAAGGAGTTGCCCACATGCTTCAGGGAGTCACACACACATCAGAATACATGATGTTTAGTAGTCACACTGTCTCTTACAAGTCCCTGGTGTAACATGTCTATTCCTCCACTATCACCCTACACATACATTTAAAAAATGCAAAAGATACAATGTAAACTCAGAAATGAAACAAAAGTAGTTCATGCACTCCACTGGGAGCAAACTAGGTTAAGGAACAAACCCAGAAGGTTGAATTATCACATAAAATCCTTTATTTGCTAAAAATAAAAAATCAGGTTAGCACTTTCATTTAAACCATATGTTAAACTTCATCAGACAGTTAGCAATTTTGAAATCACTTCCTATATAAGTTTCCTGTAAATTGATTGGTGAGTCAACTCATTTAAGATTAATACATTTAAAGGGTATAACTACTCAGATGTGAATATTGACATGGAAATGGCAAACCTATTAGCTAGAGGCATGACTTTCGTGCCGAGTAGATCTTTTGATTTCACTACTACTGTCATAGATATGAAATTGTTTTTGAGAACATTGAATTTTTCTCTTTTATACCATGATAATTTGCATAGCAGTAGTGACAATCTATGGAATATAAACTCAGTCCATAACCCCCCTCCACCCCAAACTTGTCTTGTATGAGAAACTATGTGAATTAGACCTTAAGAGCTTGCAGAAACACAGAAATGTACCTCTCACGAATAATTTGAAACAAAGTGAGTTAGCCATTCTAGAATCACTGCAAAGAGAGAAAATAAGGGTCATGAAGCCTGACAAGGGGGGTGGGGTGGTAATTATGAATGTATACATGTACCAGAAAAAGATGCAGGAGATCTTGGATGCTGACACATACAAAAAAGTTTCATTAAATGAATTGAATGGTGCATATAGGAAGATTCACTCACAATTGAGTGACATTTTCATGGAAAGGAAAATTGACATTCACCTGTACAATTATTTAAATATCATTACACCTTGAGTACTTGTGTTCTTCGGCATCCCGAAAATCTAAAAGGGCCTCTCTAACCCTCCCATGAGATCTCTTGTTGATGGTAGAGATTCCATCACTTCATCTTGTG
The DNA here is from genome assembly GCF_019279795.1 of Protopterus annectens. Taxonomy (NCBI): domain Eukaryota; kingdom Metazoa; phylum Chordata; order Ceratodontiformes; family Protopteridae; genus Protopterus; species Protopterus annectens. The sequence continues at coordinate 1,898,498,040 of NC_056725.1, forward strand.
CACAATATTTAGATTACGAGCTAAAGAAAATTATAGAGAAGGAACAACAGATATGCAAGGATTCGTGGAGCTTTTTAGCACATGTTAATGGAATTCCCTATGATGTCAATGATACTCTAGTAATTATTGACATTAAAGATCTTTATAACGTCATCCCACAAGACATTGGCTTGGAGTGGGTGAATGAGATGCTGTTAGAGCACAAGGTAGCTCATGACAGTATCACTTTAATTTTAGAACTTTTAGAATTGGTTCTCGGTAACAACTTTATCTCTTTTGACAGCAACTACTACCTGCGGAGTAGAGGGGTGGCCATGAGGTCACCATGTGGTGGAGCTTTCACCAATATTGTTATGGCGTATTGGGAGAAAAAGTTTGTGTTCCAGTCTAGGTATTACCCAAACATCAGATTATATCTCCTGTTCCAAGATGATATATGTTTAATTTGAAAAGGTTCAAACAGTGAATTGGAGAATTTTTTGAAACTCATTAATGAAACCACTACCTTCCTTCAATTTCCATGGAAATATAGCACTCAATCTATTGATTATCTGGATGTTTATGTAAAGATCATGCTAACAACAGGTATGTGGCTAGAATTTTTAGGAGGGAAACCTATTCTAATTCCTTCCTTCATTTCAGTAGCTCACATCCTTTTCACCAAAAGAGGTTGGTTATCAAGGGGCGACTGGTTTGAGCAGCCCAGATAACCACCACTTTTGAAGATTTTTTAGATGAGTGCGATTTCTTAAGTTCCATGTTTCTTAGGAGGGCATACCCAGGCCAACTTGTTGATGAATTAGTAGAAGAAGTTAAAACAAAGAGTGAATGGCCATTTCAAACCAATACTGGACAAGCAGCAAACAACTTTATAACTGATTGTTTCCCACAGAGAGGTAGGTGTTGGTGAGGTTAACTCCCAGAATATTTGTCCGAGTGGAACAAAAGAGGTTTCATCGGACTTCTCTAAGGCACTTGTTATTACTTATAGCAAGGAAGCTCATGCCTTAAGATCCATCTTTGAGAAAAATTGGCCTATATTGTTCGAAGATTCTTACATGAGACAATATGTGGGAGATAAACCCATGATTATATATAGGAAAGGACTTAACCTTAAAGATTTACTTAAAATGAAACAAATAACCGAAATACAAAATAGACAGGGAATGACTAAGTGTGGGGCATGTTCATGGTGTCATAAAGTCCAAGTAGCCAACAGATTTACAGTGAGAAATACCACATATTACGTGAACAGTAAATATTCTTGTTCTTCTTAAGCAGTGGTTTACATGGCATTTTGTACTAACTGCCCATGCTTCTACGTTGGTAAAGCGGAGAGAACATTCTGGCAGAGGATTTATGAACACGACTATGCTGTAAAGAAACAAAACTTAAATAATGCTTTGGCTAGGCACATTAATTGCAATGCTGATCACGAATTCAGTTTTATGGCCATAGATTCAGTGTGCATACAAGACAACAAGTCACGGGGGCTCCTTTTAGAAATAAAAGAACTAAAGTGGCAAATCTGTCTACAGGTAGATAGTTGGCCAGGATTGAATGAGTGGAGCTCCATTGCCCCAGTGTTGAAGTTGAAAGCTCTTGAAAGGAAAAAAGTTAAGATAGCAACATCTAAATAAATGAAATTTATTGCCTTTCATTCACATTTTGATATATTTATACATATATATTTTTTAACAAACACATTTTTAACCTACATATTTTACATATACATGATATTTTTTACAGTCTTTACATACTTATTCAATATTTAACCTATTTAATATATATAGTTATATGCATTTATTTTTTACATAAAAAGAGTGCACGTTTGATATTGGTGTAGTGACCTAATTCATATGTTTTTAATCAGATATGAAGCCATTCAGAACTATGTATAGTTTGTTTTTATTGAGCATAGAACATACACTTTTTAGAAGTATGTTATTACATAAAAACGTTCTAGTAGTGGTCTCTCTCTCTCTCTCTATATATATATATATGTATATATATATATATATATATATATATATATATATATATATATATATATATATATATATATATATATATATATATATACATATATATATATTTATATATATATATATATATATATATATATATATATATACATATATATATATATATATATTTATAAGAAGTTAATATGAATTCTATTTACAGTTTACTATTAGCTTGCTAGCAATAGAGTGGCAGGCAGATGCTTTTTAGAATATGTGTTTTATATTCATGAGATGAAGTGTTTACATTTTATTAATATTCATGAGTTGATTCATCAATCAATGTTACAGGAAGCTTATATAGGAAGTGATTTCAAAATTACTAACTGTCTGATGAAGTTTAACATATGGTTTAAACGAAAGCGCAAACCTGATTTTATTATTTTTAGCAAATAAAGGATTTTATGTGACTACACATACATTTGGTGGCACCTAATGGCACACCAGCATTAGGAGGATAATGGACAGCAGGCCTCCTCCAAGCACCCCTAACAACCCTCCTGTGTTGAACCATGCCCTCATGATGACTACCTGGAGAAGTAAATAGCTCTGCAACGTGAGTAACCACACTACCCTGATCAATTGTGTCACCATCAACTTGTCCTATATCAGAGGCCTCAGTGTCATGGGTATGTATAGGCATAGTGATTGTGTCTGAAATATGGGGAGGGGATGAGGGACCCCAAACCTTTGTGTCACACTGACCTTCTGCACACCCAAAATGTGCCTCTTTATTACCACCATCATCATCAGAGGGTACCGATACACCATCATCAGGAGGTAGGAGTTCCTCAGTGCTACTTTCAGGATCACATATAACAAGCAATAAACACAGCAAAAAGAAAAAAAGAGAGAGAATAAACTTGATGACATGTTTTCCTTATACAAAAGGTATGTTAAACTCTAACATATGCTAAAGCAACACAAATTTTGCTGTAATAACCTTATATCTTATGTGCAGTAATAACAATAACCAAATGTGTGCTTACCATGTGTAGGTGGGCTGGCAGCCTGCAATCCAAAAATGTCTGTACGTGAGAACGGGAAAGGACAAAAGTCTGTTAAGCATCACAATGCAAATGAAACAAGAAAAGAGAACAATTCCCTTCACAAGTGCAGATTAAAAAGGTCCTCATACAAAAATGTAGTGAGCAGTTGGATTCCCCACAAAACACCCTCTAGTTTGTCTCTATGACTTTAGTCAGATGGGCAGTTATCATTGTCTCTCTCTCTCTCTCTCTCTATATATATATATATATATATATATATATATATATATAAATATAGATATAGATATATATATATATATATATACAATATCTATCAGACATCTAAGACATATGCATATAAAGATATAACAATGACACTTGCGTTTTGCATACATGGAAGGTCTGCTTGGGTCACTCTGGGTATGTCATCCTCATCTGCACAAACATTAAGGATTCTCTCGTAACTCTCTACCAAGTTATATAAATCAATAACAATGGGCCAGAACTCCTCTGTTTCAGTTAGCGGGTGGTTCTATAGCAGGACCAACCCATAACCACCTGTTCCCGGCAATTGTGGTGGTCCTGTGGCAGGCAGACGTTATCATCTCACTCACCCAGTGTCATATCTGGCAGTAAGTTCTTCCATGCCCTCTGACAGCATTAATGTCATTGTCCACCTGCTGCCATATCCTCTCTTGGGCAGACTGATCACCTCAACCTTTCCCTAAGAGAAAAGTTCCATGGTGATGTAAAGCCTGGACAATTACACTCATTTCTGCATCAGTGTATAGTGCCCTGTGGGGTACAGATTTCCTCTTGAGTGCCATATCCCTGTATGGGATGAAACAGAAAACAGACACACACAATTACATATACAATACACAGACAAGAAGCTGCCAATTTAATTATGTGTGACTGAATGCATCAAACGTGTACAACAATTTAAAAGTTAATGCCCCCTATGACTAGCTACATACAACGTAGGACAGCCCCCCCCCCCCAATTTTGTAAATCAGATATCAAAAATTATCTATAACAGTTCAATAATGTAACCCAGGTTTAACTGTGCAATGCATTGCAGCATTAATAATAAAAATTGAAAATGTAGCATTAGAAATATAAGAGAAAACTATTTTAAGTGTCATCTCTATTGCTATGCAATGCAGTCAGGCAAAAATCCAAAACAGCACATTTTTCTTTTTCTGCTAACACAGGTAAATATGCCAGACCTTCCTACAAAGTTATAACACACTCACATATTTATTTAATTTATTTATTTATTTGTTTGTTTACTGGGAAAGTCTGACTTGGAACAATCCAAATTTTCAACGGAGGCCTGGGGAGAAATGCTACAATACCCGTGAAAGCATCAAATGAAGTACAAACTAAAAAAAATAGGTCATACAGCATTCTGTAGCATACGTTTTATAATACAGACATGGCTATGCCAATGAAAAGGATAAAGAAAAAACAATTAAGATAAAAAATGCTTTTCAACTGTCAATGCAATTCACCTTTTAATGTTAAACTAAAAGCATTACATAAGAAATAGCAACATACTTTGAAAATACAGCAGTGTAGAAAGACAATTCTCCAAATGTTGTGAAAGCTATCCGGATCCAGTGTTAGAAACATGGATGCCAAGAAAAAGCTTCTCAAGGTGAATCTTAGCATCCATGTCAAGAAGACATGATAAATGGTTAGGATCAGTGAGACACGATCATAATTCTTTGTAGTGCATGGAGCTTTATGTGCTCCGTGTACTATTTACAAAAAAAAAAAAGTTGTGTTTTGTCATAAAACACTTTGTAGATGCTGTCAGAGAAGTAGTGTAACACAGTCCATCACATTTACACTTAACCTTTCATGCCTCTTAACTTCCAGATTTTTGCAGAACATCTTGATAATTGCTTTATTTGTTTAGTCAGTACCTCATAAAATTTGTGGTTTTCAGATAAACAACCGAGGACTGAAGTCATTAAATAATGACATACATTTAAGTTTCGGATACTGTACCTTTTGGAAAATACAGACAAGCACACATCCTTTCATTCTAAATACCTTTTATGTTTTTAAGAGGAGGTTTGGAACATTGTATTGGCATAGACAGCAGGCAGAAATAAATCTTTTGTTCTGTTGCTACCTACTGGATAGTACTGGTAGATTCTACTATTGAAGGCTACACTCAAGCTTAACAACACAAGCAGAGGGTGCTTAACACTTAAGGTCGAGTCTCTGCAGTCTTTTTTTAATATTGTGTGAGTACATGGGTATCCTAACTATTTGCAATATCCCAATCATCCAGACATTTACTGTCAAATGAGAAAAGTAGCTTTCATAACTTACTTCTGTTGCACTTTCAATGTGATTTGATACAATGTCACATTGTCAGTGCATTTAAATATTTTTTCAAGTTGCAAATATATGTCTTTGTCTGTGGAAACTATAGGAAATACTCTTAAATGACTGTTCTCACTACCCTTGTTGGGGTGTCCCAATCCCTAGAGGTTCCTGTTGCAAGATAAAATTGTTTAAGCATGTGAAATGGACATTTAAAGTATCTGATCAATGATATATTTTTCACTTTTCTCATTTGCATGCTATTTGGCATTGCACTATGCTGATAGGCAGTGATGAATAGCAGTGAACAGCATTTCACTGCCTAAGGTAACAACTGGCATTTTTTATTTGGACTGACCTCAATAACAATGAAAACTGGCATGGTTATGCTTCTTTCAGCAATCTGGGCAGTAATGAGTGAAGAAATCCAAGTTGTCACACTCCTCTCTCTGTGGCATAATCTGTAAATGTATTGAGCTTAGAAAAACAGCACAGGTTGTGCAGGGTGCAGGGTTCAAACCTGTTTATAGATCTGAGGGAGATCGTACTAAACAGTGAAACTTACTTTGGTGAATGAATGTGCTGACACAGAAAACTAAAGTAAGGTCAGTATTAATTAAAAGTGACAGACAGATAAGTCCTTTGAAATTATCTCACTATTAAGTGTGTGTACTGTTGTGAACAATAAAGCATTTCTGCTGTTCCCCGTGCCCTACTCCAGTCCCATGGCATTGGCTAAAGTCCTGATATTGTCAGGCATACATAATAGTACCGATGCAGCAAGGAGATGTGAAATGGTAGAATGTATCTGTAGTACTGCTGATTGCTAGATATGCACTGTGATTCATTTTGATGTATCTTCAAGCTGTCATTCCCAAAAAGTTATTTGAATGCTTCTTGCCTTCTGCATTTACTCGCCACTTGGTAGTACGAAATTAACCTTCATGGCTTTAGGGAAAAAAGTGAAATATTTAGTTTAGGCTGCCTTGTGTAGCACAAGCCAGCCTGGTGGCATTGCATGGCATTCTAGATAGCACTCACTGAAGAAAATATGCATGACAGGTAGCTTTCACTGTGGTGCAAAGTGTAAGTGCAGTGAGCTTGGAGAGCAGACATAGCTGATGCATGGTTTGAATTCACTTAATTGATAATTTTACAGAGGGTGGTCTGAATACATAATCACATTTTGTAATCCACTATGTTGTTTAAAAAGCAATTGTTGTCACTGTTGTTAACAACATGTGAGCTTTTGTTTGCCTACTTTCACATCATTTGTCATTAACTCATCATTGAGCATTTCTCCCCGGGCCTCCGCTGAAAACAGGCTCTGTGGAACCTAGTCGGACATTCCCGGTCAACAAATGTTAAATAAATAAAATAAAAAAAAAATAAACTACAACTTCAATAATGTGTTCCACGAAGTACATTTCTGATGTTCAATAACAGGTGAGAAGGATGAATGTGTCAGCTTTTTTTCTATCATATATATTTTTTTGAATGCCTTTTCCATTTGCTCCCCACTCAACAGCACACAAACATGGTTCACTAACTATGGAAAAAGGTGAAAAACTTAGTTTAGGCTGCCTTACGTAGAGCAAATATACCTGGTGTTGTTGCATGGCCCTCCAACCCATGGACAGTACTTACTGCAGAGAATGCACCTGACAGATGTCCTATTCTGTGGCTCAAAGTATAACTGAAGTGAATTATACGAAAGAAGACACATGAAGCATTGTTTGAATCCTCTTTAAAGATTACAATTATTTATAACATGCAATTTTTTTTTTTTTTAGTAATTTTAATTTGTGTTTGCTGTCAACTTTATAGCGTGAAAACATGGTTCACTACCTAAGGAAAAAAGTGAAAAATTTACTTTAGGCCACCTTATAGAGCAAATATACCTGGTGTCATTACACACCCAGTCAAAAAGCAGGGTCTAATACCCCAGTGAATAAAGTCAAAAGTACAGCAGTACTAAATCAAAAATAAAAAAGTCTGACTTCGAAAACACCAAACACAGTTTTATTAAAACGCAAATCTTTCGGGTTAAGACCCTTCTTCAGTACATGTACAAAAAGTTAACAAACTCAAACATTTAAACAACAATTTAGACTTAAAACATGTGACATTAGAGATGGTAACAGTAACAGACAGTAATAGGAATGGGAATATGCAAACTATTTAAGATTCATGACTACCTATAATAGAAAGACTAGTGAGGTTAAGAAAATAATTATAAAAAATGGAGTATCTTAGAAGCAATGTCCGAGCTGAAATGTTTTCTAAGTGACTGACCAAGTTATTCCTATAGGAATTGTCAGAGGTTGAAGAATAGGCTTTACTGTAAAGACCTGAGTATGAATGCACCTGGGATGATGGCAAGTAAAAAGAAAGGCACCTACCCTTGTTACAGTTGTGTGTGTGTTGTAAATATATTTGTAGTGACAATATATTTAAATATCCAAGAATGAAAAAAGGATTTATTTTTAACTGTTTGACCACTAGTAATACTACAAGTATAGTAATTTAGCTATCTGTAAGAAATGCTCATCATTTTATGTGGGTAAATGTATCTGGAAACTGAAAGATTGTTATTACTGAACATTGCTCTGATACATGTAGACATATTCCTACTAATGCTTTAGCAAGACATACTGCAGAGCATAATACAGACCACATTTTTAGGTTCAGAGTAATAGAAGTTGTCCACAGAAGCATTGCAGGAGGTGATTGAAATAATGCATTAGATATTAAAGAATATAATTGCATTATATGCCTGCAAGCAGACATTTTACCTTCTATCAACACATCAGTTAGCATTAAACCTATTTTAGTTAAAAAACAAGTACAATATAGATGAGTTTTTATCTTTTAGCTAAGGAATACATGTAGTATGAATTTATTTATGCTATATAATGTTAAACTGTATATGACATTAAAAGTTTTGGAAAGTTTCTTTAATTGTTTAATTGTAACTGAATTTGGATTGAGGGCTGTGACACATGTTTTAAGCCTAAATTGTTATTTAAATGTCCGAGTTTGTTCACTTTTTAAATATACAATGAAGAATAATCTTAACCTGAAAGCTTTGGGTTTTAATAAAACTGTTTGTTTTTTTCAAAGTCAGAGTTTTTTTATTTTTTTCATTACACAAACCTCAGCACCGTGGATATTACTTAATGCAGAGAAAGCATCTGACAGATGTCTAGTTCTATGAAATAAGGTGTAACTATAGTCAATTGAGTGAAAGAATGCACATTAAGGATTGTTTGAATCCTGTTTAGAGATCACATTACAATTATTTAAAATATGCAAGTTTTTAACATTTTTTAATAATTTTAATTTGCAATTTCTCTGCACATGGCAGCATGCAAATATGGTTCACTACCTAAGGAAAAAAGTGAAAAAATTAGTTTAGTCTGCCTTGTATGGCACAATCATGCTAGGCAATGGTGTGTTTTCCTCATCAGTCTGGACAGTACTGAGGGGAGAAATTCCACCTCTCAAATGCCCATTTCTGTGGCAAAAGATGCAAGTACAGTGAGCTTACATAAAGAACACAGCTGAATCCAGCTAAAAGATGCTTTTATAATGGGGTATAAAAATTCCATTTGTCACAACGTTTTGATTATGACTGCAACATTAAACAAAAATAATATTATTAAACATGTTTCTTGCAAGCAACGTCTCAGTAATGCTCGTATAAGTAAACTTTTCTATTTAACATATGTCATTAATGTTTCACATATAACCTCAGGCTAATGTGTGCCCAATTTCTCATACATGACAATGATGACATTTAATATAAAATTCACTTGCATATATATGCTGGGCATAATAATTTTGTTATAATTATCATGACTCATCACATATGCAAGCTATGTTTTAAGAACAGTTGTCTTGTGAAGTATGTATGTAACATATTGCAGCATTTATTAATCAACTAATTCAACGGCATCCATCTGAAATAAATTTGCAAATGTAAATATTGACTTTTATATAGGAATGCATTCCCGGGACTAATTAAAATCACACACATACATGCCTCTGTGAAGTGTATCTCAATTCATTCCTGTAGAATACTGTTTGTATGTTGTATCTTTAAGAAGCATTTCAAGGACAGAACATGCATATAAATAGCAGCCACATGCTAGCTCCAGTGCCATTTTGAGAGTTCAGCCAGAGAGTGAGCATGCATGAGTGTAATAGCTAGTTTGTTTATAAGTTTACCTAAGTTAAAGTTATTAAGCCTCAATCCTGATGTGTTTGTACATAATAAAGCTGCTTGAACAGAACCCACAAATGCTCATCTGTTTCATCCTGACTGGATGAGCAATAATTCCCAAATTACTATAATTCTAATTTATATTCCAAAAAGGTAGTTTCCCTGTGACAATTCACAACCCAAGGACGAAACGCCAACCAGAGCAGTTAATAAATTCTTTATTGGAAAGCCACCACACTTAAAAACAAGCGCTTTCGCTCGGTACAATACAGAGCTTTTTCAAGTTCATTAAAAGTGCAAAATATTCAAGTGTTATATACCAAACCTGTGTCACATAATATGCATAATTAATTAATTAAGTCATTAAATCATTAAGATGTTAAAGGAATATTCATGAATTAAACACCAAAGCATGAAGTTTGAATACTGATTCCTATATAACATAAAGAATAAAATGCAGTGAATATAAAACCTAAAAAACATTAAATAAATACATAAATATGTGTGAACCATAAGTTGTAAAACACTTCTTTGATTAAAAAATGTGTGTTCAACCACAATAACTATTTGAGAAGAAAGACAGTTTGATTTTCACAACAAACAGATGTAAATTAGGCACCTTCAAATGTGGTGCCTGTAAACAAAGTGATGCTATAGTTAATGATTGTAAGTTATACATTCCATCTAGGAAATTTCTTTTTAAATCTAGTTGTTATTCCAACTGTGCATCAAAAGGGGTAGTCTATTTAGGGGTATGCACAGTATGTACAAGTTTCTATGTTGGAAAGACAGAAAGACCCCTTAGAAGGCGCATTTATGAACATCTATACGACATCTCTAAACAAAAAGAAACTAATGCCTTTTTCAAACACACAATTTCCTGTCCCAATATGAGCATTACATTTATGGTGCTAGAACAAGTTTTGCCTGAGGCTAGAGGTGGTGACTGGGAGACTACACTTGAGTACCAAGAACTTTTGTGGCAATTAAGACTGGATGCAGGTAAACCACCAGGGCTCAATGATAGCATAAACATCAGTAGTGTCCTGAAGCTAAGGACTGCCCGACTATAGCCTTTAAGTCAACCTGGTCTATTTTAGTTTCGTTTAATTGCATTTTACATGATGAGACCAATGTACATCTTTGTGCAACATATTACTACATGCACTAGTTATCAAATATATTTTAATTCATCTATTTACATATATATTTATTTATATTTTTTTCACACACATACATCTTTTGTTTAAGCTTTGGCACAAGCCACAATTTAACATTTTACTCTAATATTTATTATTCTCAATATTTATTATTTTTAATAACAACTTAAACTACAAACGTAATTGTGTAATATTTAGTTTTTGAACAGTAAGAGATTGTTTAAGTTGGTTGATGAATTTTTCACCACATTTTAATTGTGGTTGAACACACATTTTTTAATCAAAGAAGTGTTTTATAACTTACGGTTCACACATATTTATGTATTTATTTAATGTTTTTTAGGTTTTATATTCACTGCATTTTATTCTTTATGTTATATAGGAATCAATATTCAAACTTCAAGCTTTGGTGTTTAATTCATGAATATTCCTTTAACATCTTAATGATTTAATGACTTGATTAATTAATTATGCATATTATGTGACACAGGTTTGATATATAACACTTGAATATTTTGCACTTTTAATGAACTTGAAAGAGCTCGGTATTGTACCGAGCGAAAGCGCTTGTTTTTAAGTGTGGTGGCTTTCCAATAAAGGATATATTAACTGCTCTGGTTGGTGTTTCGTCCTTGGGTCGTGAAGTGTTCTTTTTTGGTCTTGATCACATTTTGCTTCTTTGGTTTCCCTGTGACAATATCAATTAATAAGTTAAATTTCAGTTTTTGCATGCTTTATCCCATGAGTTTGATTCTGACCTGGTACAACAATGTTTTAACGCTGTGTAAGCTCCAACATCAAAATATGTCACAATTAATCCTCTTTTCCTTCCAAACTGCAAGAAGTAAACTCCATGCCATTAAGCATTCCACTGTTGAACATTGGAACCTTTGTCAGTAGACTGAACATCACCCATGGCAAAGTTTAGTGTCATGTTTCACACCTTTAGCACTGTGCGATGTAAGAAGTGCCAATGTGTCTGTCAAGGAGTCTGCTTTTAGTTGTGCAAATGCAGTTCACAAGGATATGCAACTTTAAATTTAGAGCACAAAGATGGGGTATCAAGGAGTCCAGGATATTTGTGGCACACCTTGTGAAGCACTACAGCCATAAGCTGCTGGAGAGGGACTGGAGGGGGAATTATACCAGGTCTCAATGTAAGGCAGAGGCTAGGAGGAGCTCAGCCAAGGCTGTCTCCAATGTAACAGGCATTCCACACAGTGGGGAACAATGTCATCATCACTATAGTGACCTTAAGAAGTGCTAGCAGGACCTCCTTGATGTTGAATTTTGGACTTCAAACACCCCCAGTTGTGTAAGTATACTGACCCATAACCTGTCTGTGCTATAGCATTAATGATCTAGCCAGCAATTGCAGGTACTCATTATGCTTTCAGATATGTTTCTTTTCTTTTTGTACTGCACAGCTGCAGAGGAGATAGCTGCAAAGTATGAGGTACACAAGGAGACCTTAACTTCCCTTAGAGAGACATGGGGTAAGTAAGACTCAGGTCCAAATTCAAACCAGAAATTTCTATTCATTCAATCAAGCACAAGCATCTTTAGCAGGAATACCTCAATCTTCATCTCAAGCATGCATGCTTCCCCAGTAACCTGTACTGCTTGCATTAGGCAATGCAAACAGCAGCTTAATTGTGTGTGGGTTCATTATCCAGGAGAAGCAATTGCTTTTTATTACTGCATAAGTATTTATAAAATATAAACAGCAATAATATGCCAAGAAGAATTAAGTTATGGTAATTGTAATTATTAAATTTGAATGCATATTTCCTATTCATGGTAGGAAAATAAAGTCTGTTCTTTGTTATATCATAGCAGTGAGATTTGTTTATTTTATGTTGCATAAATATCTTTCCATCATATATGGATGTGTCAAAGTTGTGCAATAGTAAACTATTATAATTATTTATGTATTGCCAAACAAAGTTTATTAAAAAAATACAGTACTGTGACATGCCATGTATTTGTTTCGCTCACTCTATCTCTTTCTTAATTTTTTTGTTTGGGGGAATTATAACTTATTAACAATCCACTGTTTACATAACTTGCTGTTGAAGAATGAATGATCAACAGCACAAAGAGGTACCTGACCACTGTGGCTCACCTGCCATACCTCTACAGGCGGCAGAACAGACATTCACAACCTGTCAGTGTCACCTGTACAACCCCTGCCCTACCTACCCCACCTGTGTAAATTTGCTCTGCCTCATCTGCTGGTACAGTGGAACCCTCCAGGAGCAGTTGTAGTGGAGGTGGTGATTTTGTCACCCGGCAGGAGTTGACAGACCTGGTGGAGGATATAATGGAGGTAGGTCCTGGTGCATGTTTTGAAAGGGCTGAAAAGGTCCTGAGATAGACTGCAAAGACAATGTCACATCTAGCACTGACCCAGGGAGCTGCAGCGGGAAATAGTGATGACAGTTCTGAGGGTGAGGGCTGGATTCTCACTGCTCTCATGCCCGATATGGGTGTGCCTCAATGTCCCTTACCGATCCCCAATCATGGTGTCCCCCAACCTTTTTTCTCCATTACCATCCCTTTCTGTCTTGCATGACCTGTATGTCTGTGCATGCTTCTTAACCTACCTACTTATCTGACCCTGTCATTCCTTAGCACTTTTCCCAACATTTCTATTTCTCCTCAAAATAAATAAATAAATCAATAATGGCCATTGGTTCCACAAAAAAATTACACACCATATATAGCTGTCCTCTTCACCCGTGTGTCATCCTGACACAATTTATTTGGTCCAGTTGGTCATACAGCTTTATTCTGTTGTTCTCACCCATCAGTGGTGTGGTGACTCTGCAAAGTCATAAAATTGTGTGTACAATTGTACATTTATGTTATGAAGAAGTAGATAGCTATGGTACTATCCCATTATCCTCCTGAAAATTCCTCTATTTTTTCCCCTGTGTCTTACACTCTGCTTACCAACTCCATTTTCCACCCCTTTTCACACATTTAATTTGGTCAAAAAAAAGATTCGCACACAACACACATGGCCAGAAATGGCCCATGAAATGCCTTCACTTTTTATCTTCAGCATTTGTGTGGAGCTTGGCATAGCGCAACAATGTTAAGTGACAGTAAACACTGTTTAACAAATTATTTGAAAAGCTGAAGATTTCAATGAAATCTGCAATGATCCAATTACTGTCATGCAAATATGTTTAAATCCACTGTGCTGAGAGAATACAGAGTAAACACCGACTAAAGACAGTACCATGAAACAGTTAATGTACAAATTCTTAATTTATTTTAGTTTTATTTGTTTTACATTTGTTGACCGGGAAAGTCCAACTGGACACATGTCCATTTTCAGCGGAGGCCCAGGGAGAAAAGCTCCATTTCCATACATGAACAAGTTATTAAGGACATTGGCGTTAAGTTACAAAAACATGAACAAGTTACTAAGGACATTGGCGTTAAGTTACAAAAACATGAACAAGTTATTAAGGACATTGGCATTAAGCTATAAAAACAGGTATCCTAACATTAGTAAATTTAGGCCAGTAAGCACAGGTTCATATATCTTGTTGTTCCCCGCTCCGTTCGCTACGCTCACTCCGCTCCCCTCCCTACCCCCAATTCCCACACACCCCCAGGGGTCCTACCTTTATACTTCCCTAGACACACCCCCTAGTACCCACCAACCTATAACATCTCTCCAATACATCCTCCATTTTATTCCTCACTTCCTTAACCACACCCTCTCTTGAAACCTTCCCTCCTATTTCCCTACTAACCTATTACCTCTAACCTCCTACTCTATATAACTATGCCCTCAACCTTAAAACTCTCTCTCCTCTTCTTCTCCTAAACATTCTACTTTACTACTACACCCTTACCTCCTATGAAAATCTCATGCTACTTCAAACTCCATCTTCAACCAAACATACTACAACTACACTTCCCCTACCCAAACTATCACACATTAACATACTAGCAACCTGTCCCTATCTCCCCCCTCTCTACCATAAAGCCCACCACTACCAACTCACTACCTCCAAGAGACTCATTCTAATACCATTCAAATATACAAAACCCCTACAACCACCCCAAACTCCTTTACTTATATATGGAGATATCCACCCCAACCCTGGCCCCAATACCCCCCAAAAGCTAAGCCCTCTAAAACAAGGTACCACCTACTCTAACCCACACTTTTCCTCAGACTCCCTCTCAATTGCTCATCTTAATATCCGTAGCATTAACAACAAAATCACTCAACTCCATGCCTTAATTGATTTCTATGCCTTTGATATCCTATGTCTCACAGAAACCTGGCTTAAACCTAGTACAAAAGACAATGAATTCACCCCCCCAGGATATAGTACCTTAAGACTAGACCACCCCAATAAAAAAGGTGGAGGAGTGGCCCTCCTGTTTAAATCCCAACTTCAGCTAACTTTAATTAACTCCTTCCCCCCCACACCAGGAAATGCTGAAATGCTATCCACCAAACTCCAAATTAACACAACCAAATCTATAAACATAATATGTTCCTACATCCCCCCAGGCAAGAACATCCACACCCTAGAAAATATCCTTTGCTGGATTTCTAGCACCTTCCCCCAGGAAACCATAATCCTAGGTGATTTTAATATTGACTGGAACTCCTGCATATCCCCCAAACCCACCACACACCTTAACCTCTTTAACTTTCACCAAACCATTAACTCCCCTACTAGAATAAATAAATCCACCCACAAACAAACAATCCTAGATTGGATACTAACCAACAACAATCCCCTCTGCTACAAAACAGGTATACTCCCTGACAATATTAGTGACCACCTCCTTACCTTTATCGCTAAACAAAAATGCAACATCCCTAAACAACCTACTTATCGAACTAAATATAATAAAACAGCATTTAATCTCACATCCTTTCAAACTGAACTCAAAGAATATAACTGGTCTACCCTAAAATACCTCCCAATAGATGAAGCAGTAACGCATTTCAACAATACCTTCTTACAAATTCTAAACCAACATGCACCATCCCGATTAGTTAAAATCAGATCCAAAGCAGCTCCTTGGCTCTCTGCTATTACTAAACAAACTATGAGAGCGAGAAATAAATCATGGTCAAAATGGAGATCCACTAAAAACCCCACTGACCATCAAACCTTCAAACATCTAAGAAACAAAACAAAGAAACTTGTCATCCTAGATAAAAAAACTATAACTTTCAACACCAACAAAACCATAACCAAAACCCGAAAAAATTCTGGTCAGGAATTAATAAACTTCTCCACCCAGGCAATACCAAAACACCTACCCCAGCTAGCTTAGCACAAAAACAACCTAGCATCATAGCCAACACCTTTAACAATTTCTTCTCTCAAACTGTTAACTCACTTGCAAGCACTATGACTCCACCCCCCTCCTCCAAACTACCCCATCCCCAGCAATACCTATACACTAAAACTTGAAACCGTCTCAACTACCTATATACAGAAACTACTGTCTAAACTAAAACCCTGTACACCTCGGCTGACAAACTTCCAGCTGAATACCTTCAATTAGCTGCAAAGAAATAGCATACCCAGTATCCATCTTAATAAACAGAACCATAACAGAATCCAAAATTCCATCCTGCTGGAAAATCTCCCACATTATTCCACTCCACAAAGGTGGAAACTCTAATGAACTATCCAATTTTAGACCTATTGCCCTTCTATCGCCTCTATCAAAAATAATGGAACGCTGTATTCACCATCAACTCCTAAACTATCTCTTAAATAACAACCTGCTTGTAGACTCTCAACATGGCTTCAGACCCTACCACAGCACTACTACTGCCCTTCTTTCCTTCTCTGATACCATAAATAAAAATCGAAATAAAACCTATTCTCTTCCGCACTGTTTCTAGACCTCTCAAAAGCATTTGATATGGTCAACCATCAACTTCTCCTTGATACCTTAAAATCTCTATCACTGGACTCTCTAGCCTTACAGTGGTTCAATTCCTATTTAACTAATAGGAAACAAGCTGTACTGTGGGACAGCCATCTATCCACTCTACTCCCTGTCACTATTGGTGTCCCACAAGGATCTATCCTAGGCCCCTACTTTTCTCCATCTTCATCAACAATCTGCCCAATTCCCTACCAACATCCACATGCATACAATATGCAGATGATTCCACTCTCATCTGCTCCGCCCCACCCCAGCAGAACTCCACTCCACTACCCAAGCAGTCTTTACTGCAGCAGAAAATTGGTTTCAACATATCTGTCTCCTCCTGAATCCCAAAAACCAAACTATTACTATTTACCCTACCTCTAAATCCACCCCTATCTCTTTCTCTATAACATCCTGTAATGGCACTATCATCGAACCTGACAACTGCACTAAACTCCTAGGCGTCACCATAGATAACCAGCTTAACTTCGACTGTCATATTGATTTAACTATCAAAACTGTTAATAAAAAGATTGGTGCCCTATACAGACTAAAGCCCTATCTCACTGCTTCTTCCCGAGTAGCCCTAGCCCAAACTCACCTTATCTCTACACTAACCTCGCCTCCCCCTCCTTTGTCAACTTATCTAAGGGTAATCTTCAGAAACTGAATACTGCCTACCACAGTATAGCCAGATTTGCCACTGGCTCACCTTTCCAAACTCACCACTGTCTTAACTTAAAGAAACTCAACTGGCTTGAACTCCCAAACCTTATACTCCTACAACAAGTAATCATCACCTTCAAAATTCTTCATTACCCTTCCAACATTCCAATACTAAATAATGTCATCACACCTTATAAGAATCTCAAGACACTCAGATCAGCCAACAAGCTATTAGTTACTACCTTGAAATCTCATAATAAATCAGGTGATTCCCTATTTGCAAACACTATCGGTTCATACTGGAATAAACTTCCCACTGAACTGACCTCCCTAACATCATGTCACCTTTTCAAAAAACAGATAAAAAACCACCTACTAATCCACTGGCTTTGCCCCTGCTCTAATCCTGACTGAGCATACTACTGGTCATTACTCTGAACAGTCTGCTACTTTCATTCTTTACTCTCCCATTCTTACCTAGACTAACATTTTAGCCCCTTCTCTGGTCCTTCACCCTTTTCCCTTATCTCATTGCCTATATACCTCACTCTCCTTTTTAACTTTACTTTCTTAACATTTAACTTGATAAAATACCATTACCCTATCTAAACATCCTCTACCCACACTTTTCTTTTCCTCCTATCCCTTTTTCCCTTAACTTTACTACCAATATACCTCCTTACCTTCTAACTTGCTTTTTTAACACTTCTAACTACTAGCTTTCTTTCACTCTGTTAATTACCAATTCTGTCCTCTACCTTCTGACCAATGATTAATTTTATGTACCTACACTTCAGATATCCTTAACTCAACTGTATATTTTGGTGCCTGAGCTTATCTCCTCAGCCACATGATGTGAACTTTGATTATAATCTTACTGTAACCTAGTTAAGTTAGTCAAGACAAACTGTATTTTGTCCTTGTACATTTTTGTTTTGTTTTGTTTTTGTTCTTTTGTTAAAAAAGATTGATCTATTTAGTAAAGTATTCCTCATGTATTGTCTTAGTCTAATAGTGGAGCTTTTCTCCTCGGGCCTCTGCTGAAAATGGACATGTATCCAGCCAGACTAGCCCGGTTAACAAATGTAAAATAAATAAATAAATATATAAGATATACAATCAGAGGTATCGCACTTCATTATGTATACAGTATATTACAGACTCATACACATCTAATACATGCAGTATTTTACAGGCTTATACACATAAAGTATATACAGTTCTTAGCAGGGTCATAGATACATTGTGATGCAGTTAGTGATTATCAGTGCAGACAGCTACATACATGTGATAAAGTCACTATTGGACCAGAAACAGTGAGAGACTAGACTTGACATTTGCCAGTTATAGAGATATAGGGCAGGATTCACAAAGCCTCCGTGTAAGAGTTACAAGGCTTACACGGAGGCTGCAGTTAAACAGTGTGACGTCAGCATGCCATGCATATGCATGAGGGCATGCTGAATCACACCTAAGGTTAACACGGTCCGTGTAAGGCAGTAGGGGGCATGTCCGTAGGGTGAGCCCAGCAAACGGACACATCCCGAGAAGAGTAAAAGTCCAGAAAGTAAACCCCCATGACAGAGTCCGTGTAAATGTGAATAAACACAACACAACACATGCCCCCACAGACTATGAACATAAAATGTAAAAATGAAGATGTTATAGTTTTTATTATAAGTTTTAAAGATGTTTGCCCGTGAGTGCGTTCGTTTGCGCAGGCGTGCCCGTCGCTTAGCCACAGTTAGCAGTCAGTGGAAAAGCATATAAGAACTAAATATGCAAAGTAAGCCAAGAAGCAATAGCGTAGCAGTAGAGATGTCGGCGGAAGAGGAGGCAGTCATGGTTCGAGCCCCCACAACATCAATTTTTATTTTTAGTGAAATAAGCATGAAACAATTCCCTGACATATATGTACATGTATAAAATTTTTTTTATGTAAAATGTAATGAAATGGACCATGTATTGTGAAGAAATGTGTGAAATAAAAAAAGAAGAAATGTCAGATATGCCCATAGCTGAGCTACACTCTAACAAGCTGAGTATATCTGCCCGTAGGTGAGCAGTGTTTTAACAGGTGTAAAATGAGTGCCCATAGGTGAGTAGTGGTTTAACAGGTGTAAAATGAGTGCCCGTAGGGGAGTAGTGGTTTAACAGGTGTAGAAGGAGTGGCCGGGGTTGAGCAGAGTTCCAACATGCTGAAACTGTGTGCCCATAGCTGAGCTGGCGTAATATGCATGCTGACAGCCAAACGGCGTGTAAGCCAGCGTGCCCCATTTGCGCAGAGTTGCGCACCGTGCCAACAAGCTAACCAACGAGCAACATTGAGCAAGCTGTATCAAAATTGCCTTTTCACAGACACACCTCCTGGCCTGTGTAGACAGTCATAAAATATAAAAAGCAATGGCCAGGCTAGCACTCAGGATACCATGCACCATAGTCAAAGTACTGAACCACTAAACCATGACAGTTGCTCTTAGAAATGCAGTAATAGCATATATATATATATATATATATATATATATATATATATATATATATATATATATATATATATATCTAGGAATGAATGGAAAGAGGAGCATGACAAAGCAGGTTTTGTGAAGCTGATACAATTCCAAAATGGCCAATCACAGATAAGTGCGGGAAAAACGGCATATATAAGCCCCATAGGCGGGAATACACAGCATAACCGATTGTGGAACTGAGTTGCAGTCAGGATGGCAGGTGTAGGAGAGGGTAGTTGCTTTCGAGCACAGAGGTGGGGCATTGAGGAGTCCAAATACATGGTTTGGCTCCTCGTCCATGATAATGAGGCCCAACTCATGCAAGGCCAGGTCCTGTGGGGAGCATATAGGCTGAGGCGTGGGACTGGTTGGCACATGATCTCACCAGTGCCACAGGAATACCAAGGACTGCTGAACAGGTCCGTCACCACCATGCGGACCTGAAGAGATGGAAGCAGGACCAACTGAACCGTTGGATCCAGGAGGCCCGACAAATGCCCAACGCCCCACTACTGAGTAAGTTACATGTAATTATTTATGTAAGAAATTAACCTAGGTGATATTATGGAGATGTGTATTCCAATATTACTTAATTTATATTATAGCTGTAGGTGTCTGTTCCATGAACCGTCAAGCCTATGCTGATAGGCTGGTGCGGTTGCACCACCAGGCAGGTCAGTAATTCTCTCCCTGTAACTGTAAAAAAATATAAGTATGACAGCTTGCAAAAGAGTGCAGTGTAGTCACTTATTAATAAAAAGTGCAAGTAACAGTGTAAGAGAGATTTTGCTAGTATTGTTTGATTACATAAGTGTGATGCAGCCTGTAATCTAAAATAATAATGAAACAAGTCTGAAATAAACATGTTCCACCTGTAATATAATAGTACATAACCTGCAGCAGGCTGAAAAGTACAGCTACAGAAGCTGAGTAAAACACATGTGTGAAATATATCCCTGTTTAAATTCTGAAACATGACACAAGTGAGACTGTTGGAAAGGATTGTTATAACTAAGTAAAACATGTCAATAAAGCCTAGAATTAAGTACCATCCTGAATTGTAAAAATAAAACAAGTGAGAGAGTGTGAGAAAGAGGTATGAATCCACCAATAAAGTAGGAATAACTCCTGAATAAAGTTTACTGCAGTCAGTACAGAATGCAATGAATGTGACAGGCACAACCAAATAGCAGTATGTGTTGAAAAAAGTACTGAAGCTGGAATGTGTGTCCCAAAATCTGGATATGTTGCTCTCAGTTTGCAATATGCAGATAGTATGGTTGTATGAAATACCAAACATCCACAGTTGTCTAGAGCCATATAAAGCAAATGTAGCAGGATGATGTAGCTGAACAGAGCCAGATATGAATGTGTATGAATACAAATGAAATGTATACTGATGTAGCAGTAACATTCCTATCACCAACATGCATAAGTTGTCACATAGGAAACTGTAGTCAGACCTGCAGTGTGTATATATCTGCAGCTAGTAGAAATGTACAGCATATGTATAGGTATTTGAAGTTGTTAATGAAGCATTTCTTCACCCTACCCTATAACCACAAATAATCCATTCCACGTGAAATGGGTATGTGTATTCACAATTAACACCCCTGGACAATTGTTCTGTTGGTTCATACATATTTGCATGTATGTTGATGCATGTGCCCTGTTCATACATCCAAACCTGATGGCCTGTTGCCATCACTCAACCCTGCATGTTATTGGAAATTTGTACTGTTGTTCAAATTATGCATGTGTTATGCTTGCTGTTCAACGGCTTGAATTTATGGGTGTTTGGTTAATGGGAATACTAATGCATGCTGTTACAACTAATTGTGAATGGTATTGCACGTTACTAACCCAAACTGTCACTACATAATGCAAAACATAGGACGACAGGGAAGGTGGGTTCCAGTGGACCCACCTCTCCCACCTCAGCTGGCGAGTGCACCTGGCAGTAGTGCCCAGGCCAGACCCTCCTCCAGTGGCCCTGTGCCACCTGCGGGTGGAAGCATTGCAGGGGATGGGGCTCGTCCCCCCTCTGCAAGCGTGGCTGGAGGAGAACATCCACTCACCCTCCGTAGTGTCCGGACTGTGGTGTGTAGGGAGATCCGGCACGCTGTGCTTGGGCCCCTACACCAGCTTGAGGCACGGGTGGCACAACACATGGGCATGCCTGCTGCCCATCCTACACAGCCCCCAGCACAGCCCCATCCTGGGCAGTGAAAGCACAGTGGCAACTGCCCATGGGTGGGGATCTCAGTTCCACTGTTGCCATCTGTGGGCTCATGGGCTCGAGATATCCAAACATTCATCCCCGTCAATTGTGTAACCCCCGCACATGTGTCATACACCACTCCTGTATGCGTCTTGTTTGTCTTGTCTGTTAACCTCCCCTACCTACCTCCCCAGCTATATGACTTCCCGTACCTGACATACCACTCTCACCTGAAAAAAAAAAAAAAAAAAAAGGGCACTCTGTACCCACAAAAAAATTATGCCCCATACATAGCTGCCCACTTTGCACACGTCTGCTGGACATGTAAACTGGCAATTACAATTGGCTGTAAAACAAATATTATTGTTGTCCTCACACCTCTCTCAGGGGTGGAAGGTTTCAAATTTCACACCAAATTACAAACATATGCACAGCTGTTGCTGACAAAGAAATGGGCAGCTATGGGCCTTTCCTACATCCCTCCTGCAAAACCCGAGCTTATTTTCCTACTGTCCTACCCTCTTTGTGCCCCCTTTTTCACCACTTTCCTATCTCCCCATTTTCTTTTCTTTAAAAGAAAACAGCGTGGGTGTGCGCGACAGTAAGCACTTTTAAACAGTAGTAAGCGGGTGTGTGCTTCTGTGTGCTTAGCTAAGTGTGTGTGCGCGAAGCTAAGAGGCAGTGCGCATGCGTGACCTCCACGCAAACCAGCGCTAACCCGCTTACAACTGCTTAAAAGTGCCTTAGTCACTCTGAATGACAAGGCCTGTAGTTTTCTCAGCAGCAAAATAAAATACCTCCCTCAGTCTCGAACCCAGGACCTTGGAAACACTAGTTTGCATGACTTACCACTAAGCCATGACTACTATACAAGAACATTGTGCTGAAAGAAATATATCATAAAATAGTAGGAATTAATGTAAAGGGAATATAGCAAGTCTAGTACACAAAGCATGTCATGTATATTTACTGTCATATCTAGTGGATTCGTAAAATAGTACCGTGTGCTGAGAAACAGTCATGCTAGTTGGTAGCTACTAGGTAATAATGTCACAGTAGCATCTGGCAAGCCACACACATACTCAGAGCAGGATAAACACTGCCATAGTTGAATAGTTAAGAGATCAGACATAGCAACTGTGACTGAGTTACAGGGATGTCCCTGATGTGAAAACAAATGTCAACTGTGCCCCACTGACACCCTGTCAAATGTACTAACAGTAGGCAGAAAGGTGTAACTACACATGCAATGGTAACTATGACTGACTGAAGGTATGCACCACCTGCACGTCACAAATGGTGTACTAATACATATGCTTGAAATAACTCACAGTCACAACTGCAGAATATCAGAATATGTCATTGGAGTATCCCACTGCTATGTACCATTCCATGAGGCTGATAAAAGATGCACCTGAGAGTATTTGAGGCCTGCTCAGCAGCATGATCAAATACCCTTGTAAGTGTCAAGGCCTACACCATGGCCGGACCACACTGCATGCAGTAACACCCTACCACAACAAACACATAGGGAATTGCTGCCCAAACAGATTTAGCAAGCATTACAAGCTGTGAATGTAAATGGAAAATAGGAAAGCCATAGCAACACATTACAGGAAAGACACCTAGCAGGCATACAAGGAGTGACTGTAAAGGCCAAATATTGAAGCCATAGCAACAGATTGCAAGAGCCACTGCTATATACCAGTTACACCACAATCCCCACAGGAAAGCACACACACCCATATACACAGTATTACTAGTCGTAGGTGTCAGTTTACATACACATGGAGAAGAGGACACTGGAGGAAGGAATACTCAGCTTACAGAACAACATGCATTGCAGTGTCTACAACACAGCCTGAAATATGAGAGACATACCAACCCTTACACTCACAGAACAGTGTCCACAGCAAACCAGCATGGTCCCCACCCTGATAATCTGAAAGGGCTACGCCTACCTAACAGACCTTTTATAGCACAGTCCTGTAATCACAGTGAGAACTGCAATCACTACACAACAGGCTGCATGCAATTAGTAAATGTTGGCTAACAATTGGTGCAGAGGCCATCACATGGACATGTGCAGATACCTACAAAAGCATCCTGTACTCCCAGTCCACACATGCAATACTTTCATTGCACCCGCTGGAGGTAGAGAGAGAGAGAGAGAGAAAGAAAGAAAGAAAGAAAGAAAGAAAGAAAGAAAGAAAGAAAGAAAGAAAGAGAAAGAAAATAAAAAAAAAACCTGTAACAACAAAACAAAGAGGCTGACAGCAGGCCAAGTAACTGCAAGCCTACGCAAACAGCTGCAACAAACACAGGTAATGTAAAGTACTACTATAATAGTCTACATACTGTGAACCCTCCAGATGTTTTATTGGTCTGTATCTATGTAAATGAAGATGTGTATAGGGCCAGGGACATACTGCAACTGTCACTGAAGGCTCTACATACATATGTATGTGAAGGTAGCTATGTGCACATAGCAATGTAGGTTGTAGTGCAATGTACAAGTAGGTTGTACAGTAATGGATGTTCAGCAATACGTTACTATGTGTATACATATGTGGAACTAAAAAGGAGTATATATATATATATATATATATATATATATATATATATATATATACATACATATTTCGATATACATACGTATACACATGTTAGAGATATATATATATATATATATATATATGTATATATATATATAATATGCATATGTGTATACATAGATAGAGAGGGATGTAGAAATACATAGACATTTATAGTTTCACAGTGTCATAGTTTAGTACTAGGCTATCTGCAGACAGTGTATAGAATAGATTTATAAAATTGCGCCTCTGTATAGTAGTGACACAGTGAAGACCCCCGTACATAATAGCATTAGTTTACTGTGCCTCTGTCTAGTAGTGACACAGAGATGACCCCTGGTGTAAACTTATGATCACCCACCCACTCGTCAAGAATTCACATGAAGAGTTTCAGTGAGGGTCTCTGCCTAACAAGAACTGGGATCCTGTTCCACAGTATGGGAAGCCTCTTAGTGATGGATCTGTCCCTACAGTATGTCCTATTCATATGTGTGCCGAGGTTTAAATCTGTAGCTGTTGTGGTTCTGATGGATTTGGATTGTATGAGGTGGAACATGTCCATCAATACCTGATTGGACATGGCCTTGTACATCAGGCACAGATCACCCCTGAGTAGGCAGTATGCTATGGAATAGAGCATGAGTTACTTTAGTCTGGCAGCATATGAAAGTTGTTGGAGACCCTTGATCCTCCTGGTGATGTACTTATGGGGTCCCCTAGCTGTTGCAAGTGCCAGGTGAGGTACATACCAAATGGGGCATAGTACACAGTCATGGGCCTGATAAGGGAGGAGTATAGGGGTACAATGACCCCTTTTGATCTGGATGTGAATCCCTTCATGATAAGGTGGGCAAGGTAGGAAGTCTATCCAACCACTTTGGCAACGTGGGTGTCAAATGAGAGGTCAGTATCGATCAGTGTCACCAGGTCTCCGATTACTTTGTCTGTACTCAGTGGGTTACTGTCTATGTGATAATATGTGGGTACCTTGTCCGTCCAAAAGGGTATGACTACACATTACGTGGCATGCAATTTAAGGCCATGACTCTGGCACCAGTTGTCGGTGTCCGTGAGGCCTTTCAGTAGGATGTATGTGTCAGCTGGTGTACCGACTATGGCACCTATTATGCAGTTATCTTTGAACATTGTCAGCCACTACCCTCCCATGTCTGCTTCCACATCTGAGAAATATATGCCGAACTTGAGCGGTCCCAGGACAGAGCCCTGTGGGACACCACTTGTAACTGGCTCTGAGTCTGACATGGCACCAGTGAGTTTGACTATAGGGTTTCTATCCGTTAGCCGGTTTGCAACCCATCTTGTGACATATGGATTTACATTTCAGCTGTTGATCATGTCTATGATGCCAGAGTGTGGTATTGTGTCGAAAGCCATAGGCAAGTCCAGGTAGGCTGTATGGACCGCTGCGCCCTAGTCAATGGCTCTAGTGAATGATTTGAAAAGGTCAACCAGGTTCATAAGGCAGGATCTGCCCTCTACAAAGCCAAACCGGGTGGGATCAAGTGTCTAAGTCCCCAATGTCTCTGTGTATGAGTTCCATAATGATCCTTTCCATAGCGTTGCAGACCAGGCTGGTTAAGCTTATGGGGTGGTAGTTACCAGGGTCTGTAGAGGTGCCTCCTTTGTGGAGTGGGACTACTGTTGCTGTATGCCAGTGTCCAGGTACATATGCTGTAGTAAGGCTACGGTTGAATAGCATTTAATGTGCGTGTGTAGCTCCTCTTGGAGTTCACGTAGCATGCAACCTGCAATACTGTCGGGTCCCATTGATGCTGTGTTTACGGCTTTGCTGAGGGTGGTTCCCAGCTGGACATCTGAGATGACAGGGAGGTTACAGTCAGCTGGGATAAGTAATTCCTCATGTGTGGGTGAGGGAGGGGGAGAAATCTGCACTGAACCTGTCTGCCAGAATGTTGGCATTATCTATGTGTTCAGTGTAGCTTTTGTCACTGTGAACTAACTTTGAACATATCTGAGGGTTTCCACCCAGGTGTGTAACATAGCAGAAGAAGGCCTTGTGGTTATCTGTAGTGTCCATAGCGATGTCCCTCTCATTGTTGGCCTTGCATGTTTGTACGACAAAACATATCTTTCTACTAGTGCTCATCAAAAATGCCTTAGCTCTATGGAATTCTGCTCTGCCGTGCAGTAGCTACTTTCTGTTGCTATACAATTTGTTCAGTGCTGGGGTCCACCAGACAAGACGCCTGCCCTTGGTGGAGAGGGTCTTGGTTTTATTTGGGATTGCATGATCCATGCATTCTTGGAGATGTCCGTAGAAAGCATATGTGAAGGTGTCTGCATTGTGGGATGTGGTTTCCAGTGGGCATAAAGGATACCAACTCAGTTATAAGAAGTGTAAAGTCGGCATGTGAGAGGTTTCCCACTGTAGTCTTTTGTGTTGTGGGGGAGGTGGGATATGTATATCCAGGGGGATTAGTCTGTGGTCAGATGTGACTAGTGAGGGGTATACGTCCGGTGTGCAGCACATTGTCCCCATGTTTGTGATGATCAGGTCTAGTATATTATCTCCCCTTGTGGGAGAGGAGACTAGCTGTTCCATTGCATTTGACTTAGTGAATTTCGAGAACCTTTGGGCTAGAGTGTTTGGGGTAGAATAATGCACCCAGTGTATGTTAAGGTAGTTGAAGTCTCCCAATATGATGGTGTGTGGTGGGACATTCGTATCCTCCAATGCCTTCAGGAAGGCTGACTGTGGTTCCTGAGATTGGGAGGGTGGTCTGTAACATGCTACCAGTTGTATAGCAGGTTTGCCTACGGTTATCTGCACCTGGATGGTCTCTGATGCTTCATGTGTTGCCACTAACCTGGAGGTGTGGGTGTCCTTCATGAATATGGATACACCCCTCCCTTTTTGTTTTGTCCCGAGTCCTGGGGCCAAAAAGCATGATACGGGGTATAGCCTGGTAACGCTGATGTGCTCTCAGGAGCCTTGAACCAGGTTCTCACTTACTGCATAGACATTGAGATTGGTAGAATATGTACGTACAGATATATGTAATACACACATACATATATAGATATATGTAGATACATATACATATACAGATAGATCTGACTGAAACAAGATATGTCTGTATATGACTATCTCTCTCTCTCTGTCCCACCCCCTCTCATTCTCACTCTCCCTCTGTCTCTCTCTCACTCTCTCCCCACATCTATATGTATATATCTACATCTATATATACATATTATATACATATATACAAATATATATATATATATATATATGTATATATATACACAGATATAAATATATCAATATATATATATATATATATATATATATATATATATATATATATATATATATATATATATATACTGTGTGAGGCATATGTGTGCAGATGTCTTGCAACAGGTGCCTGGTGTCAAAGGCATGGAGTGAGCACCAGTGTGGATACTGGAGTACCATACCCCATTCAAAAACACTGACACCAGTAACCACCACATATGTGCATGCCTGCCCACCACTGCATGTGTCAGGCAGGAACAGGGGCAACAAGTGTACAATAGGCTCCCCATTGATATACACAGTGGCACACTAGTCCTGCAATACCTGTACATGGAATGTGTCAACGGACATGGTGTGTCAGCTATGGACATGTAGGTCACTGTACCCCTCCACACCCCACAATGTCCTACACAGTATGTACCTCCCATGACAGCTACAGATATGGAGAAGGACACAGACATATGCAAGTAACTGTGTCAATGCACTCAAACACAATACCTATGCAGAGTGACTGACAAGACCACAGAGCACACACAGACTACCTACATGGAGGTTACCACTGCTGGATATACATAGTTTGGTCACACCCATGACAGTTGTCTAACAACCATGGTAACACCTCCAACATCCACAACACAAATTACCTATGTCTGTCGTCCTTGTCACTGCAGTATAGAGCACATGGTGGAGGTACAGGACCCTACCCACAGATATGACATACCCTGTAGTAGACCACACAGAATTAAGAAGCAAGGCTCCCCATGAGTAGATGTCAGACATACCCCTGCTGAATGTTATGCAGATAGGTAATATGCCATATGAGTCACCCTGTGTAACTGTTTGTAAGGAGCAGGTACGATCATAACACATGTGTCACAAGGGCCTACAGCAGCATAACAGTATGCTGCTGTAGGCCCAGGGCCAAAAGCACACTACCTACCTAAGACACAATGCACACCCATGAACACATTGCAAATGAAATATGTGAGGTGGAATGAGTGTGCCAGTGACTGGGTGCATGCTGTGTACTGGTGTGATTGCTCACCATGACTGTCTGACTGTCATGGTAGTGTGTGTCCTTGGTGTGAGGCCAGAGACAGGTGTGTGAGGTATTGCGATCAACACATACTACATTGCCATATGTTGTGCTGTGTTACCCTGTATGTCACTGTGGTGTAGGTAGGGTTATGGCAAGTAAGAGTAGTGTGCATTACCAGTGAAATATGTAACATGCATTGTGTGCAGTGCATGGGCTGATAATGTTCCCCATAGAGTACCTTGATACAAACCCCCAGTGTGAGGTTGTGTATTGTACCTGAAACAGTGTGTTGACTGCTGCAGTATACTAGTCTGTCGTATGGAGTGTGCCAGGTACTGTTGCACAGTTGTCGGATGAGCACTGATATCTGGTCATTTACGTGTGTATCCCCCAATAGACAGACAGATGCTATATATGGTGCTTAAGTTATATCATTGCAGTCGAGTATTATGTGTATTATGTGTGCTATAGTTTGCTGACAGATATTGCTGACATATTTTCCTTCTCCTTTTCAGGGCCATGGTTCACCAGCGGAACCCTGTCTACTCCGCTGCAGAGGAGGAGGAGATACACCAGAGCCTGGTGCGGGAATTTGCTGTACTCTTTTCCCGCACCAGCCAGAACCAGCAGGAGAGGGCTGCACTGTGGCAAGACCTGGTCTGTTCGGTAAATGACATAGGCACACATAACCGGACATATGAGCAGGTACGCCATCACTGCAGTGATTTAATTAGAAATGTCCATCAGCGTGCGTCAGATATCCACAGGCAGCAGCTTGCCACAGGTGGTGGGGTGTCTAGACATCCCCCCTCACCAGACTGGAGGGACTACTCCTAAGTGTTGTGGCTCCAGACCAACAGCAACAGCAGCAGCATACATGTGTAATGATGGAGGCTGGAGCCACACAGCAGCAGGACACGGAGCGTGCAGGTAACATGCCATGTGTATAGTTGACCGTTCTGTACACTGTTAGGTTATGCATGTGTGAGGTGTGTCCTCGTTTTGTAGCTGTAATCCTGGTAATTATTGTGCAAGAGTGATATCCTCAATATCAGCAGTACACCTGTGGAAGCTAACTGTTGCACTACTGAATTGTATCATGCCCACAGCATCAATGGCACAGTTGTGCCCACTGACACTAAATGTCTCTTTTCTGCAGGTCCCTCTGGTGTAACAGCAAGGCAGCCTATCCATGCTGGTGAGTGTGTAATACCATTACCTTCAATACTCTTGATACTAACAGTAATAATAGGCTGAAGCAGTAGTGCTATGTGTTTGATTGCAGGTGTGTTTGTGTCTGTGGGTTGATATCTCATATACTGAGATGTGTGCATGTGTGCATGTGCCCATGTGTGCATGTGTACATGTGCGCATGTGCGCATGTGCACATGTGTGCATGTGTGCATGTGTGTATCAGTGGTGACCTTGTGTACACATCGTAAACTGTGTTTCCTGTCTTACTCCCACAGGTTCTGGTGCTGCTCTGGTGTTGTGCAGCAGGGAACCTGAATCAGCTGCTGTGGATAGTGATAATGATGATACCTGTGTAATGGCACAGGTAGGTGTGCCAGGGTCCGTCATTGGTCAGCCAATTGACACTACACAGCTGTCGACCCCATCAATGCGCACAGTCATCCTGCCAGTACATCCTTTGTCACCAATGTCCCTAGGTGATGGACAGTGGGCATTGACCAGGGTAATGTGGTATCGGTGGCACATGCATCCCCACACAGCAGCCATGGCCAGGGTCCTGACATGGTACTACACAGGCAGACGTCCAGGGGTTCTCATGGGAGCATCCATGGGCGTACCGCCCCTGTCAGACGTGCCCACAGAGGTCTTTCAACCTCAGCTATGTTTCAGGCTGTAATGCAGGCACAGTCACGTATGGAACAGTACACCAGACATGGCCTGAGGGAGCTGAGAGCATGTCGCACAGCCATGAGTGACAGTATGTGTGATGTTGCGGCTGCCATCCATAACTTCACCGAGGTCATTGACAGATGTTGGGGGGACACATTAGATCTGTTCCACATCTACATGTCCATGAGCCAGGGCAATGGTGGACGGTTGAGGCATCAACGTGGCCGTATGCCAGCAACAGCAGCAGCTGTCAGCCGTTGCGGATGACAACAGGCCCGCGGCCGCTCACAAAGTGCCAGCAGCAGCCCCAGCAATGCTGGGTCTGTGCTGTCATCAGACCGCCCCAGGAGACCATGTGCACGTGGCGCTGGACAGTCCCAACAGGGACCTGTCTCCAGTCACCAACCACCTGCTTCTGATGACAGTACCCAGTCTGGCTTAGTACCTGATACGGTCCGTAGCACCCCTGCCAGGCACAGGTACCATGTCTGTGGCCACAGACAGTGATCTGTATGACCTGGCAGGTACAGTCTGTGGCTGTCCACAAACACCTGTATATGGCAGCCATGAGGTCGGACTGTGTGCATTCATACACACATGCAAAGTGATAACACCTAGGGCTAATGCATAGGCGCACACACTGCATCAACATTGCTCCATCTTGTACTGCTGTCCCTCATCAACACACACACACAGACATGTCAATTGGTTGTATCAGTGGCAGACTCAGGCATACCAGGTACACACCCTGTGCATATGATGAAACTGTGCCACCTCCTGCAATCTGTAAAATCGGTGCAGGAACAGGTTAACATGGTGCTGATGCACAGGGTGACTACATAGATGTGTTGTAATAGTATGATGTTGACAACAGTACAGTGTAATGATATCATTGTGGGTATATACCAGCATGCCTGATGCAGTTACAGTATGAATGTCATTGTATTGTTTTGTACACCCATAGTAATTAACACAGTGTTCTGTCTGCACATCTTTGCATACTGGTGGTGAGGCTGTCAAGGGATGGCCACCTACATAGATAGCACAGGGGATACAACAATGTACATATTGATACTCAATGATGGTCATGTCAACTGCGAGTTGCATGCTGTCCACACACGACTCTGCAATGCGGATGTTTCAGGATGTTGATATCTGTGCAGTATTACACAACAGGTTCAAGGCTCACAAGAGCACACTAGCACTACAAGGTCACACCTCATACCATGCATGACAGCACCAAAACACAGAACTAACTATGACAGGAGGGAGAGTGTCCATATATGCCAAGGATACTGTGGTGCCAGGACAGATAGCATACATCATACTAAGTCTGGAACTGCTGAGTGAGGGCTCAGTGTCTGTTATTTGACATGTGTATTACTACAGGTATGAGCACTTGGGTATCAGGCCAGTTATTCAACATTACGAAGGTATGTGGTCTATACACTTGTGTGGGGTGCGGCTGGACCCAGCCCGTCTGACCTGTGAATGTCTGGGTACTGGCTTATAGTGCCTGCATATATGCACTGTTACCTACTGGAAGTCGTACACCTTGTTTGTTGTAGCATAGTCTACATACAGGCCTGCTGACTGTAGCTTTGTTTGTATGCATGTTTGCCTGTTATGTTCCTGAAACACTGATTCCACCCGCAGTGCAGATTTACAGTGCCTCTGTGGATCCCTAGTGACATCTGTATTGCTTACTGTACTGATGTCCATGTCTCACTTGACAGAACATCACTGTTTGTCCTGTTTGCATGTAGCTTGCCTGTAACACATTGCATATGACTTACTTCGCATTTGTTCAAGACAGCATTCATATATGCCAGCACTAACAAATCAGGAGCACTACACCCTCACATAGTCACCTTGAGTACCTTATTCCCCATTGGCCCTATGTGTCATTACTTAGTATGGGAGTCACAATGCTATGGTAGCATGTGCAAAGGTCACCTGTTGATCTACTCTCTGGTCCAGTTGGTGAATCTGTGAGTCATGTGGCAATGTTGCAGCTGCCTCATGTACACAGACAACCCTCTCCCCTTCCCATAATCGTACAACACATGTGAGAGATGCAACCACATAGCCAAACTGGGGGCTAAGCTCTGTTAATTCAGCATTGGCATTACCTGTCAGGTGGAGTGGTATACTACAGTGAATACAGTACCAGTCTCCCATAGACCTGCCATGACTGCAATCCAAACACAGAAACACACATGTACATTTTTGGACTCTCAGAATAGCATCCTGCCTGAGCAGCTGACACCTGCAAAGCAGACACACAAGCAAACGTTAAGCCAGAGAAGAGCACATGCAACACATATCTCACAAAGCCTGTGTGCCAAACAGTCAAAGGCCATACGGCTTGACAACACACCTGCTACAGTTGTATAAGGTACCTCTATCGTCGGGTACACTGAGGTCCTGCTCACCAGGCTGAACAAGGTGACATTCATGCTGAGCTGCCCGTCGGGCACTATGATTCACTACATAACACAAGCATACTGGTCACTCCAAGGCATGTAGAAGTATGACTCAGTCATTGTCTATGCCAGTGTGTATGACCTCTGACGCACCTCCCTGGACTACATGTTAGGGGACATAGAGGGGTTCTCTGAGCTTGTGGCACAGGCTGCTATGACCCTGGCCTTGAGTAGCATCTCACCCTCACCAAGAATGCTGCCACAATATGTAGACAGGATCATGAGTTTCTGCAATTAAAGTATGTTTCAGTGACATTCAAAGGGGATCCAATGCCTGTCAGGGTGGGATTACATGCTGGACAAGCCACATTGCTTTGCTTGGGACAGCTTGCACCTGTCACCCATGGGCCGTTGTATATTGGCAGAGGCTGTTGCTACACATATAGTGCCTTTGTATGCAAGGCTGACATTACATAGCCACCTACACAGGTATCACATGGGATAGGACACTAATAGAAATGCTACTCAACAGCAGCAGTGTAAACCTCAAGATGCATGCAGTGGAAACTGTCCTTAGCATGGGGTACAGCAATATCCATGCAGTAACAGACTCCTGGCACAAGGCTCCCAGGTGCACACCATCAGTGCCAGGTCATTCCTTATACCATGCTTGTCGTCCTCTACACATGCACCAAACCAGAACAGGGGGGATGTATCCAAAGGCACCTCAGATACACACACCCCCAGGTTGGTGGCACTGCACAAAGCATCAGAGCCTATCTATGTGCATCTAACAGTGGGTTAGACTGCCTTCAGGTTCATAGCCTGGAACACACCACACTCCCATACCCAGGAAACCCACTTGGCCTTCCTGACAACACTGGGAATATGACGGTCTCTACACACACCATTATATGGTTGTACTGCGACTACCCAAACATAGAGTGTGAGCATTACTCTAGCTCCAAGACCCTATCTGAAGGGTTCTTATCATTCATTCCCTGCATTGCTATGGAACAACTTGTTACCACACCCACAAGAGGTGACAACATGCTGCACCTGTTCATCAACAACATGTGGACTATATGCTCCAGACCAGTCATGCATCCCTCGCTGGTGGGATGACACCATCTACAACCCACACTGTCTAGTCACATACCACATGCAGCCCCTGCACAGAACACCACAGTCATACAGTTGTCTGATGCATATTCCATATATTCACATGAGGCAGGCTTCGGACATGGGAACTATTGCAGTTCACAGGTACATATGTGTAGGTGGCACACACATACATCATGTGTGCATTGACATTACTGATATAATGTATGTCGTGCAATATTGGGAACAACACCCCACACACATGGACAAACTGTGTGACAAAACTGCACATGGTGTTTGTAGGATACAAACCCCTACCTAACTATATTAGATCATTTGTGAGAGACACAGTAGCAGAGCACACTATTTGCATTACTGGGAGGATTGCTTTCTCCTGCTGTACTTATAGGGTGCTGATATCATCAGTGTTTAGACAATGGAATATGCAGCATGTGTTGTGTAGTAATAGTTGCCAAAAGGGACATTTCTCTTACACATGGAATTGCACACACTACTCCTCCACACACACACTGTGCACTTGCAGGATTCAAACCCCTACCTAACTATGTTATGACACTTGTGAGAAATGCAGTAGCAGAGTGCGCTATTTGTATTACTGTGGGGATTGTTTTCTCCAGCTGTACTTATAGGGTGCTGATATCATCAATGTTTAGACAGTGGAATATGCAGCATGTGTTGTGTAGTAATAGTTGCCAAAAGGGACATTTCTCTTGCACATGGAATTGCACACACTACTTCCCCACACACACTGTACACTATGCAGGATTCAAACCCCTACCTAACTATGTTATGACACTTGTGAGAGACACAGTAGCAGAGTGCACTATTTGCATTACTGGGGGGATTGCTTTCTCCTGCTGTACATATAGGGTGCTGACATCATCAGTGTTTAGATAGTGGAATATGCAGTATGTGTTGTGTAGTAATAGTTGCCAAGAGGGACATTTCTCTTACACGTGGAATTGCACACACTACTCCCCCACACACATTCACACACACACTGCGCATTTGCAGGATTCAAACCCCTACCTAACTATGTTATGACACTTGTGAGAGACGCAGTAGCAGAGCACGCTATTGGCATTACTGGGGGGATTGCTTTCTCCTGCTGTACTTATAGGGTGCTGACATCATCAGTGTTTAGACAGTGGAATATGCAGCATGTGTTGGAATATGCAGCATGTATTGTGTAGTAATAGTTGCCAAAAGGGACATTTCTCTTACACACAGAATTGCACACACTACTCTCCCACACACATTCACACACACACACTGTGCACGATTCAAACCCCTACCTAACTATGTTATGACACTTGTGAGAGATGCAGTAGCAGAGCGTGCTATTTGTATTACTGGGAGGATTGTTTTCTCCTGCTGTACTTATAGGGTGCTGACATCATCAGTGTTTAGACAGTGAAATATGCAGCATGTGTTGTGTAGTAATAGTTGCCAAAAGGGACATTTCTCTTACACATGGAATTGCACACACTACTCTCCCACACACCACACTGAGCACTTGCAGGATTCAAACCCCTACTTAACTATGTTATGACACTCATTTGAGATGCAGTAGCGGAGCACGCTATTCACATTACGGGGTATACTTTCTGCTCCTGACATATGTATAGTGTGCTGACATCATTATGGATGAAGAGGTATGTACATCTGTTACTATCCATCAGTACAGGGGAGAGCATATCTATGCATTAACTTTGCACAGGCACACTGGCCTACTGTACTGTGGAGGCAGATGCCAAATACACTGTGGATAGCCTTCTGTATTCCCTAGGGACAACAGTCTAGTATTGCACTCTATGGCCATATGTTTACCTGTCAGATACAAGTATATGTTTCTCATATACTGTTTGTGGGTCTTTATTGCCATAGCCTTCCCTATCTCTATAAACAACGTGTGTACTGTGGGAGATGTTTGCATATGAGTGGTATCCAGTACTTTACTTATGTCTCTGTTGTAACTTCACTGTGTGCACTGGGAAGATGTCTGTATTGTGGGAGGTTCCTGTGTTAGCACATAGAAATACCAGATATGTATGTGTAACTGCTGAACAGTGACATGGCCTAAGTGTGTGAGCATGTCCAGTTCGCAGTTTGTATGGCTTCTTGACTGACACATCTCATTTATCTAAGTGTGCGAGCATGCCCAGATTGACCTTTCCTTATGTTGGGATCTGTGGACCACCACATTTCTGTTTGTGTGTGGACACCATCTATATATCACATGTACAGTTGAGTGTTGGACATCAAGTTGTGTTCTTACTGCCCAACTGCTTTGTGTCTGAACCTAACAGGCATTATGCTGTGCCTGCAGGGTCGCCATGGGATAGTTTGCATACAGTTGTCATCATCCTTTCCTGTTGACCAAACAGTTATATTGTCATATAGTGTACTGGTGCAGAACTTTCACTGTGGTGGACAGTATAATTGGTTTCAGTCCTATCACTGCTTGTAATATTTATAGTGAGCACACCAGACTGGTTGCGGGCCAGTTGTGCAGATATGACCATGTTGCATTTTGTTCAGATATGGACATCATAGTACATGATTGTCTGACATTGTTAATGTATTCCACAACTTGTGTGGACAGTGACAAACAATGGCCATGTGCCCTAGTCCATTTGTAATGCTAGTCAGAGAGTGTTTGTCCTTTAACACACATTTACTGGTGTTTGCCATGACATATGTCATGGTTAGTGTGCTGTGCCTCTGTTTACCCATGACATACAGGTGATATCCAGGGTACACCTACCATCTCCCATCCAGTCATCATGATTCCTCTGGATGACAGTCACTAAGGGACTCCCTGGATATCCTGTAGTGGGAGTTTAGTCGTGAGTGGAGTGAGCTTCTGGGTTATGGACCAATCGGTACAGCATGTCCTGTTTATGTCTGTGCTGGGGTTCAGGCCTGTCAGCTGCATAGGTCACCAGCATTCAGATTTTACATGGTGCCAAATGTCCATTGATACCAGCTTGGTCATGGCTTTATACATCAGGCACAGTTCACCTCCAGCCAGGCGGTATGGCACTGTGTGGAGCTGCAGTTTGTTTAATCAGGCAACACATGGCATCTGTTACAGCTCTGCAATCCTCGTGGTGGGGTATTTGTGAGGTCTTTCCTGTTGATGCAGGTGTCTGCTACAGTACATCCCTGAAGGGCCATTGTACACAATTGTGAGGCTGCTGATGGATGACTGGAGAGGCACATTGACCTACCCTAACCAAGCTGTGCTTACCTTCATGATTAGGTGGGTATATGGTATGTTTCTGTAACCACTACAGACACATGGTTGTCACATGCAGGATATCTATCACCTTGTATCCCCAGGTCTCTTATTGCTCCTGATGTACTTACTGGGTTAACACCTATGTGGTAATTTCTGGCCATGTACTGTGTTTCCACAGGGGTTGACTATACACTATTCTGCATTTAGCTTGTTGACATGGCTGTGGCACCACTTGTCTGTTTCTACGTGTGCCTTTTGTAGGGTGCTTGTGTCAGCTGGAGGGTTCAATATGGTGGGCAGTTTGTAGTCCTCTGCGAACCTGTTCAGAGTCTGTCCATGTTGGCCTGTACCTATGTGACATATATAGCATACAAGAGAGGTCCCAGGATCATGCCTTGTGGGATGCCAGTTGTACCTGGTTTGCAGTCTGCCATGGCTGCAGCATGTCTGACCAGGTCAGTTCTGTCCTTGAGCTGGTTTGCAACCCATCTACTTGCATAGGGGTTTATAGTTAGGCTGGTGAGCTTATCTGTACCGCCAACTAGGGTATTGTATGGAAGGGTTTAGCAAGGTCCAGATAGGCTGTGTGATCCACATTCCCCACACCAATGGCCTTGGTGCATGTTTCATGAGTCAGACATGTGTAAGGGGCAGGATCTGCCCTATGACAGCCACACTGGGTAGGGTCCAATGTCTGTAGGTACCCAATCTCGTTATTCATGGGATCCATGATCATCCTCTCCATTACTTTGCCAACCTAGATAGTTGGGGTTGAGGGGTGATAGTTTGCAGTATCCATTCAGGCACCCCCTTTGTGGTGTGGGACCACTGTTGCTGTACACTGCTCTTTGGGTACATATCCTGTGGTAGGACTGATAGTGCGCAGTACTGCTATTTGCTATTCCATTCTTCTTACAGTACTTGTTGGACACAACCCAGGACACCATCTGGTACCATTGATGCTGTGTGCTGTGCTTTGTGGATGCTGGCTGTTACCTCAGCATCTGCAATGTCAGGGGGCCAGCACTCTCCTGGGATAGATATTTGGCAGTTAGGTGCTGGTGGGGAGTTTGGAAGGAATCTGTTTGGTAGGCTGTTGGCAATGTGTGTGGGTTTGGTGTATTGTTTGTGATATTAGAGTGCTGCAGAGCATATCTGTGGATTATCACCATGGTTCCTACCATCAGGTAGGACAGCTGTGTGATAATCCTTTGTGTCCTGCACAATTTGTATCATCATAGGTTCATATGTTCATACTAGGCTATCTGCCCTGGCCTTGTTTGAGCACGGACAGACTGTGTGTGGGTCTCGATACCCCTTGCAATGTGCATATTATGCCCACGTAGTGTTTACTTTACTGGATGTGACACAGGGATGGCCCCCAGTGTACACCTACTATCTCCCATGTACTTCACTAGATTTCTCTTGTTGAGTTTGAGTGTGGATCTCAGCCTATCATGGACTGGGATTCTGTTCCAGAGTGTCAGGAGCCTCTGGTTTATGGATCTGTCCCTCTAGCACATCCTATTAATCTATGTGTGGAGGTTCAGATATCTCACTGTGGTGTGTCTGCTGGATTTGGGGTTTCTGCAGTGGAGCATGTCCATTCATTCTGGATTGGACATGGCCTTGTACATCAGGCATACATCACCTCTGACTGGGCAGTATGCTTCTGAATTGGGCTGTGGTTTCTTCAGCCAGGCTGCAGATATCCAATGTTTGGACCCTTTATCCTGTCGGTGGGGTACATTTGGGGTATTTCTAACTGCTGCAGGTGTAAGGTAAGGTACATCTGAACTGGGGCATTGTTGTCACGTATGGGCCTGATAAGGGAAGAGTATGGGGGCACAGTGATCTCTCTAGCTCTACATGTGCATCCTTTCATATTAAGGTGGGCAATATAGCAGGTCTTCCTGGCCACCTTGGCAATGTGAGTGTCACATGACAGGTTACCGTCCACTTGTGTCCCTAGGTCCCTGATTACTTCTTCCATACATAATGGATTGCCACCTATGTCATACTTTGTGTGTGCCTTGTTTGGTATTTGTTGAGACATTCATACTCTGCAGTATCTTCAGGAAGGCTGGCTGGGGTACCTATGTTTGTGTGTGTGGTCTGTAGCAGGCTTCAAACAGGTACACAGTTTGAGCCAGTGTTACTTGCCCGTGGATAGTCCATGCTGATTCTTGCTGTGGTACCAACCTGGGGGTGTGGTTATCCTTGATAATTACTGGTAGCCACACTCCTATTGTCGTGTGTTCCATGTTTTGGAGCTGTAGAGCATGGTATGAGGCATAACCTGGTAGTATTAGGGTGCTCTTCTGGACCTTGACCCAGGTTTCTGTTACAGAACACATATTACCATTCTCCATGCTGTGGTGGGTTTGGTCTGCATGCACCTTGCAGGTTAGA
The DNA here is from genome assembly GCF_019279795.1 of Protopterus annectens. NCBI lineage: Eukaryota > Metazoa > Chordata > Ceratodontiformes > Protopteridae > Protopterus > Protopterus annectens. The sequence continues at coordinate 1,898,538,083 of NC_056725.1, forward strand.
CTTCTGGCGTTGGGTAGCATTACGTCCAGGTTATTATCCCTTGTGCTACCTATGGTGGTGGGTTTGTGTTTCCAGACTTACCTATTCCAGGCACGTGGGGGTGACAACAGCCTTTGCCAGTATCCACACAGCCAGGTGTGCTGAGTGCGTGCCATCCCTAGCAGGTGGGGCATCATGTCCTGCTCAGCATGTCAGCCCAGGCTGTCAGCCATGTGTTCCCCCTTGCTAACAGCAATAACTCAGCCAATTATTGTACTTGATCTTGTTGTCTTCATAGTGTGGCATCATGCTTGGTGAGGGTGAGATGTTAGGTAGGGTCTTCATGTTTGCATATACTAGATGGTGTTACATTGCTTAACACATGGCAATCATGCCTCAGGTGGTGCTGCAGGGCTGCCTCTGTTGGATGCACATACTACACTCCCTGTACATGTTTGAGAGCAGGTTGTGTCATGTTAGGCATCCCTGTTACTATATGAGTGAGTCAGAGAGGGGGTATCATTCCCAGGGTTCCTACTGATCCAGTGTATGTGCTATGCGTTGCCTCTTTGCCAAGGCCAGGGCATACTGGGCATGCCTCCTTCTGCCTACTGGGGCAGGCTCACGTTGTTCCTCCTCCGAGTCACGCTCTGCCTGTGATGGCCTTGGCAATGGTGGGGGGCTGTTTGTCCCGGCCCTATGCTGGTCCTGCTGCAGCTGTTTTCGCAGAATCATATTATGTAGCATAGCACATACCATGACAATTTGGGTACATGTAGTTGGTGAGTACTGCAAGGCTCCACCAGATGTGTCCAGGCACTGGAACCGTGACTTGAGCAGCCCAAACACACGCTCTATTACATTACGCGTTTGTGCGTGTGCCTCATTATGGCATTCCTGTTCGGGTGTGTGTGCATTTCTGATGGGTGTCATCAGCCACGGCTCCAGTGCATATCCTGCATCCCCCACTAGGTGACCATGTGGGATGTCCCCATTGGCAAATGTCTGGTACAGCTGCGTCAAATGCCAGATATGGGAATCATGGTAGCTCCCAGGGCAGCCAGCACACACATTCATTATTATGCCCTGGGCATCACACACGACTTGGCAGTTGATGGAGGGGAAGCCCTTGCGGTTAATGTAGGCCCTACCCTGCTCACTGGCTGGTGCTTTGATGCATATGTGCGTGCAGTCTATTGCACCCACTACCTCAGGGTATTCTGCTATTTGCTGGAAGAGACTCATATTGCTGGCCAATACCTCACAGGCATTGGGGAAATATACATGCTCACCGACATGTGCTGGCATGGCATCCAGGAACTGGTGCAGTACCCTGGAGGCTGATGCCTGTGATATCCCCATCATATCACCAGTTGGCCTCTGGAAGGTACCTGTTGCTAGTATTCTTAGGCCAACACATACCTTGGTTTCCACTGGGATGGGTTCCCCTCTGTTGGTTCTGTGTGTGAGGCGTGGCCTGCACAGCTCAACAATTTGCTGCAGGAGGTCTCTGTCCACTCTATAGCGCTCCACTATCTCCAGCTCATGTAACCCCTGGTAGGTGACCCTGGGCCTGTACACTCTTCTCTGTCTCCTCACTGTGGGTTGTCTGGCAGCATTTGCATTGTCACCACCCTCAGCAAGTCTCCAATGTCTCCTTATAACAGCTATGGCAGCCTCTAGCATGTTTGGTCTGAGTGCAGCTTTTTCAGTTTTCACTTCTACTAGCTTACTTCTGTCTTGCAGTGTCTCTTGAGAGAAACATACTGCAATGCTGTTTGCAGTGTTTTAAGTGCTGGGCTGGGCTTGTATTCTGCCTGTGTAATTGCCTGCTTCTAATTGTTTTCACCTGCTACCTCTACCAGTTTTCCCTGCTAGTTTCCTACTATTTCTTCTGCTTCCTTTTTCCTCTCTGCTTCCTCAGGGGGGAGCAGCGCGCATACCAGTGAAAACACGCTCACAGTGGCTACCACGCATGCACACATGCTTACACGGACTAGAATCTGCTTATTCGGATTAAAACGCGCACACACCAGCGCAAACAGGTTTACAGATCTTTAAACAGGCTCCTACATGCTTACTCTGCCTTACGCGTGCGCACTCTGTCTTACTTGCGGCTCCCAGCGTGCACACGGATGCATGCATGTACAGCAAGAAACTTTGGTGTTGGCCACAGTGTACACCTTCCATTTCTTGACTTTCCCATGCTTATATGTTGACACTCCTCTTTTTATGCTGTGTGATTGACATCTTTCACATACCACTTTGCTCCAATGAGCTTGATTTCTTCCTGACATTCCCCTCTGTTATGTCACCTATCTCCTACTCTGTTACTCCCCCCTTATCTAACTCTTACACTACACAGAATGTGCTCATTTGCTATGTGACAGTGTGATTCACTATCCTACCACTCATTTACATAGGATTGCCTACTAATGCTTAGTTACATGTCTTAAACTCAGCTTCCCCCCTTAGCAACCACTAGATGGTGGCCATGTTGTTTTTGGTCTGCTAGTCCATGCATTGCAAATCCATGCATTACATAAATCCCACATTTGTGGGTTTCAAATCTTTATTTTTCTGTTTTATATAGTGCAGCCTGTTTGCGTGGGGCTGCGCTGAGTTTAAACCTCGCCGATCGCTGAAAAAAAAAATATTTTATTTCATGTTTGCATCTGGTTACCATGCCAATGGCCACATATTTGGCCACTGGCATGCTGACTGCAACATTTGCACACTTTATTTGGAGCTGTCATGGCTCCATTCTGTTATTTGCAGTAACATACTCAGTTGTCACCTGAGTACATTTCTGCACCTAACACGGCTCTTACACGGGCTGGTTTCAGCTTCGTGGATCGCTAATCTAACTCATTTGCATGCCTTTTGGCTGCAAGTGTGGTGATTAGCATATCCACACCCTGCCCGTGTAAGAGTTGTTTTAGCTGGTCTCTTACACTGGATTTCGGGCTGTTCCTGGATCACGATGGCTGCATGGAGTCTTACACAACTCTTAGACTCTGTGCAAGCCATCGTGAATCCTGCCCATAGTTTGTATGTTTGTCTTTACCCAGGGGTGAGACAGGAGCATAGCCAATTGTTCTTAAGGTAGGCTTTTAGTAATGTTTTAAATTGTCCTGTGGAATTATTTGATGTTAGGTGGGCAGGTAGGGAGTTCCAGAGGTTGGAAATGTAGCAGCTAAAGAGAGATTTCCCTGCCTCATTGTTATGTTTGATAACTTCAAGAAGGTTAAGGGTACTTGATCTCAAGGTTCTAGCTGTGGTGTAAGGACATATAAAATTTTGGAGGGCTGGGATTTTGTCTGAGTGGTAGTATAATTTGTGTCCTAGTGATAATTGACTGAGTTGAAGGAGTTGAGGGAACACCAGCCAGTTTAGGTTTTTGAGAGATTCACAGTGATGTGTTCTAAGTGATGATTATGTTGCAAATTTAGCTATCTTATTGTAGCAGGATTCAAGTTTGTGTAGTTCGGATTTACGGAGGTTAGTTAACACTGGGCATGCATAGAGGAGGGTGGATAGTAGATGTGTTCTGGCTATTGTGGTTTTGGATAGTTTGGAAAGAAATTTCTTGTTGCGATAGAGCAGTCCCAGTTTTTTGTGAACTTTCTTTATAGTTTGGGCAATATGCAAGTCGAATCTTAGTTGATTGTCTATCTCCATGCCTAAAAGTTTGGTGTGGGTAGCTGGGGTAATAGCAGTTTTCTTATTAGAGGTGATAATAAAGTTAACTGTTTGGAGGAAGGTTCAATAAGGGGTGAACAGGAGTAATTTAGTTTTAGCTAGGTTAAAAATGAGCTGGTGGTTGGTGAACCAGGTCTCAGCTAGTGAGAAGCATTCTTGAGTTTGGGATTGGAGCTGTTCAAGTGTTGTGGTGGCACATATGATTGTGGTGTCATCTGCATATTGGATTATTGTGGCCTTTGCTGTGGAGAATGAGAACCGATTGGTGAATAGAGTGAAGAGTAATGGGCCTAGGATGGACCCTTGATGGGCTCCTACTGATACTGGTAGTAGAGAGCATATTTGGTTCTGTCATTTCACTGCTTGTGGCTGACCTGATAGGTAGCTCTTAAACCATGTGATGGAGGAGATACTGAGGTTTAGGGTGGATGGCGTATGGAGCAGTTTATTGTGGTTAACCATATCAAAGGCTTTAGATAAATCTAAGAATACGGCAGAGACTAGATTTGTCTATTGTTTCTATGTTGATTTATGGTATTGGTGAATGCTATAAGTGAGGTGGTGGTACTATGAAAGGGTCTAAAGCCATGCTTAAACAACAAATAAAAAAACAAAAAAGAAAAAAAAGAAAAAAGCACAGAGAAAGCGAAAAGCACCAACTGCAGAAGCATAAAATCCAAAATTGTTTAATACTCCAGTGCCTCGGCTAGCAAGCCTTTCACAGAGTTAACATCACAGTAGCACAAGCTACACTTAAATAACAGATATCACATCATTAATCAATTAACTAAAACAATTAAACACAAACTAACACTTAATGCAGAAAAGTCTTCCACTCAAGTTCTTTGTTTAAACCATGAGGCACCAAAGTGCTAAACTTTAAAATACAGACTGCTTCTTTGTATAACAGTTTGTTTTTAATTGCAACATCATCCTTAATCAGAACTTGTTCTAAAATACATGCTTTTAAACTGGTATAAGACCCCAAGTGTGCTGCATGAAAATGTGATGCCACAGGGCTATCCAAATTTTGATTCTAAATGTCTCTAACATGCTCTTGTACTCTGATTTTAAACATTCTTTTGGTTTCTCCTATATAGAAGAAACCACAAGGGCATGAGAGACATTAAACCACTCCCTTAGACACACAGGAGGAAAATAGCCCTAGGCTGAAAAAAATGCCATTTATTTTATCAAAAGTCCTGACCACATGAATACAAATAGAGCATTTACCACAGGGAAACGTACCAGAAGTTTGTAGAGGAATAGATAAAATGTCAGTAGGCATAGAGAACAAATTATGAACAACCATGTCTTTTATAGTTCCGGCTCTCTTATAGGAAACAGTAAAGCAGTCAGGTAAATTCTTAATCCCAGACTTCCTCTTATGTAAGAATGGTCAGTAGTATCTTGAGATTTTTACTAACTCAACACTATAAATATTATAAGAAGTTACAAAATATATATTTTTATCACTAATATTCCCTGCGTGACTCCCATGTCTATTCTCAGACTTCATATCATCTGGAGCATTAACCACACTAGTGGTATCCCTTCTCAAGCACAATTTATTCAAAGAATTAATAATTAATTCATTGTTATATCCCCTTTGTTTAAAGGCTATACAAGAATGCAAAAATATCTTTCTTGAGAGACTGAAGTTTATTACACAGCCTATTTATTCTGAGTAACTCATTATAAGGCAAAGCCTTTAAAATATGGGGGGGGGGGTTGGCAGCTGTTACTATCTATCCTTTTAATGTACAAATTCTTAGTCTGTTTTATGTAGTAAAGTAGAAGATCCTAAATGGCGTGTTGAGATTATTACCCTACTTGTAGCCTGATGTTTTTGCATAGTGTCATGTATTCGATTACTGCTGGAAGTCTATTTATGAATTTTTGACACTTCATATTCCTATCACATATTTTAACTTCAAGTGTCTGTATTTATCTCCAAATAAAACATTTTCTTAAAGGGGCACTATAGGATTTATAATTTGAATCTGTTATTTCGGACAAAATTCAAAACCTTGCCATCCATTTTGCTAATGCCCTCCTACTTTGTGACATCACTTGTGACTGCCATGCAGTCCCGCCCACAGCATCACCTTTCTTTAAATGCCTGGTTAAACTCTTATCACAGTCCTGTTTTGGTTGCATTTGGACCTCAAGTATCTTCTGCTTATTGCTGCAAAAGATCTTGTCCTGCATGTTTTCACCACTATAATTTCACTTTCTCTTTGTTAGCAGGTATTTCCAGTTAATACTATTTTACTGTAAACAGGATGTGTAATGCTTTAATTCAATGCTTGCTGCAGTAAATGCCTGAATTGTCCACCTTAATAGGCTTCCTGCACCATAAGATGGATGTGAAGAACTGCAGGGAAAATTTTAATTGTAGTGCAAAACTTTGATATACAGAAGGTCCAATTATGTAGCACTACTGTTTTTGGTCCGTTTGTGTAATCCCATTGTTTAAGTCTTTCAGTCTGCATTTCTCTGCTCTGCCACTCTTTGTTAGCAAACCAGGTAGTACTCCTTAATTAGAAGCACTGAATCCCTGCCTACTGGGTTTTATATATACATATATATATATATATATATATATATATATATATATATATATATATACACACACACATATATATATATATACATACATATATATATATACATATCTATATATACATATATATATATACATATATATATATATATATATATATATACATATATATATATATATAAATATATATATATATATATATATATATATATATATATATATATATATATATATATATACTTCATTTTATGAATTCACTGGTATTAACTTAGGATAAATTACCTTGCATCTCAAGTGCCTGTTTTTACAACATGTCACTGTTAATGAACAATAGTCATTTAATAATATGTCTGCTCTTTTTTATTTTTTCGTTCTTGTTCTGCTGCCAAAATTGCTCAAGATTGTAAGTATTTAACAGTTAACAGTTAACGATCCTATTTATTATATTGCATGGAGTTCGACTGGTTACCAGTAAGTATATAAGCTCTGTGTCCTGAATCAACTCTTTGAGGGGAGACTAAGCACACACTTGAGTTTCAGATTTTATATTCCACGTAAAATACCAGCCGGTTCCATCATCTTTCACAGGTGATAAGTGCAAGATTTTTAAAATGTGTTCCTATTTTTGAGACTCTGCTCCTCTGTTATGTTTGGCTTTGCACAGATTTCATGTGCTGAGAGCTTCAGTAGTATAGCACTAAGTTATGAAAATAAAACAAACATAACTATGAACTAATCAGTTCAGGAAAAAATGTAACAGCTGTCAGTTTGATAAGTTAGCAATCCTATTATATTGTCTCAAGTGTGAATCATTGCACTCACTACAAGTCATTTAAAAAAACATTGTGCTTATGTGTGATCTTTATGCAGTGAGACAATATTAAGCAGATGTCTGTGTTTCAGAATTCGTATCCTCTGCATCTTGCCAGTGCAAACGTTGTTATTCCAGCTTTCTCAGTTGATATATCAAGAATTAAAAGCTGTCTATTTTTCTGCATTTTGTTTCTCTGCCTGGATTTCACTCGCTGAGGTGTTCAGTGGTCTAGCCATTGGTAGGAAAAATAAAACTAAAATAATAAACTACTTCAGGGAAAATAGTATCCATTTGGTCAGTTTGGGATCCTATTTATTTGTTATATTGCCTGCAGCTTGACTTGTTATGAGCCAGTAGAAAAGAAAATGATGTGTTCTTGAGTGATCTCTGTCTAGGGAGATTTATACTGAGCAGACATTTGAATTTCAGACTTTGTATCCTCCACAAAATGCATGCCAGTAGGAAAGCTGCAGCTTTCTCAGTTCATAGAGCAAGAATTAAAAGCTGTCCCCATTTTTGTGCCTTTGTGCCACTGTTTTGTTTGTTTCTGTCCAGATTTCATGGCCTGATAGTTTCAGCAGTATAGTCCTAGGTAGGCCAAATAAAACTAACATAATAATAAATAAACTACTTCAGGGGGAAAAAGTATCAGTTTGGTCAGTTTGTGATCCTATTTATTTATTACATCGCCTGCAGTCTGACTCGTTATGAATCAGTAAAAAAAAAGTGTGCTCGAGTGATCTCTGTCTAATGAGATTTGACTGAGCAGACATTTGAATTTCAGACTTCATATTTTCCATAAAATATATGCTGGTACAAATGCTTTTATTCCATCAGCTTTCTCGGTTTTTAAGAGCAATGTTTCAAATTTGTTCCCATTTTATACCATCGTACCATAGTTATGTTTGGCTTTCTTCAGAATTCATGCACAGAGACATTCAAAGGTATAGCACTACATAGAGAAAAAAAAACAGATATAATGATAAATAAACCAAGTTAGGAAAAATAATAAATAAACCAATCTAGTCACTATAAATAGGGGGAATTTGGTGTGTGGAGGGGGTGTAATGGTGATCATTATTGGATTGACATTGCAGAGTTTCAGCATTCTGGTAAATTCTTGGTGAAACTGCTTATTTTTCAAAGTATGGTCTGTAACGGCTTAAGTGTATTCTTTTAATAACCTGCTTTGCAAAGAGAATATTACTATAAAGTTCCAACCACATTTTTATGCAAGCATATATCTGCTGTGTTTCATTCACTTTTATAAATCATTTCCTACCACACTCAGATACTTTAACAGTCTCACATGATCCACAGGAGCGACTATTTTTCCCTCATCAAAATATTTTACCAATGATGCTTTTTCTTTATATGGTACTTGCTATAAAAAATAATACCCCCCCCTTTTTGTTTTTCTTTTCCCACACCTCTAATACTAAAGTGAAATAAAATGTATTGGTTTCACTGAAAACAAGCCTTGTAAAAATGAAAATAGCAGCATAGGGTAAAAAGGTCTTGCTACCAGGCAGAATTATTAAAATCAAACACTTTAATTGAAAAAAACTAAAATCCAAGCTTAAGGTTTAAGTCCCAAGGATAAGGTTTTTTTTTTTTTTTTTTTTGGATTTCCTGGATTTACTTGCAAGTTTTTACTTTGATATCCTTGGGACTTAAACTTTGAGCATGGATTTTAGTTTTTAATTAAAGTGCTGGATTTTAACAGATCTGCCTGCAACAAGACCTTTTTTCCCTACGGTGTACACCTCTAATACTGGTGTGTCCAATTGGGAGTATGGTAAGTGTACAACTCATGCCTTCTGACTGGTTGGAGTTATTCTCCTTACATTTTTAACAATATTTTATACATTGGATTCCCAATTTTGATGACTACATTTTTTTTCTACTAGGTCCACCACTATCATAGACTTATCTTCAACCTTTGATAGGGTCATATAAGAAACCCTAATCAATAAGTTAAAATAACTAAGTATTGATGTAATCTTGCTAAGATGGATAGCTGCATGGCTTACAAATAGGAACAGCAAGTATTATACAGCAATTGGACAGGTGAAATTCTATGTTACAATTAGGATGTACCACAAGACTCTGTCCTATGCCCATACTTGTTTATGTTGTATCATTCCGATGTGCCTTTTTCATCTGCAGTGTTCTATGGTCTGTATGCAGATGAATTGAAAATGGGTAACACGATTATAGTAGTTACAGACACCGCATGTCTGCAAAATAACTTGACTTTTGACCATTTGGACAGACAACAATAATATGCTGATAAATATGTCAAAACAAAGTACATGATTATTTGGGATATGTGTACTGAAGGCTGAATTTTTAATGCAGCACAGAGCGATTCAAACTGTAGATTCATTTAAGGACCTGGGTATATGGATATACACAGATTTAAGTTGTTTTGATCATATTAAACAACTGGTTAATGATATTTATAAAACTATAGGCTGTATAAGAATGCATAACGTTTAGGAAATTAGAAATTATGAAATAATTGTAAGTAACATCGGACCTGAAGTACAGTATTTAATAATAATATGGAAACATTATAAGAAAATTAGCATGGGTAAAAGAAAAGAGGAAATATACCAAGGGCATCCATAGATGTGAAAAACTGAGTTATCATGAAAAATTAAAATATATAACCTTGTACTGTGATTCATATAGATATTTATGGCACCTTATTCAGGTATATAGGGCATTTCAAAACAACTATCTCTGTGAATGTTAGGTGTTATCTAAGAGTAGCAGAGACTCATCAGGCATCCAGGAGATTATATAGGTTTATAAAGGATTATATAGATTCATGCGTGAAATTTTTGTATGTTTGTATTTCTATGTATGTATGTGTGTATATATCCTGATTCCCTATTATTGCATATTTTACCTTTCAACTCTCATTTTATTGTTGTTATTCCTTCCTAATTATATGAGCAATATGTGTTTGTCCTCCTTCATAGAGAGTGTTTATATAGCATCATTTGGCTACTTTGCTCCTCCCACCTAATAAATAGCTACAATATTTATGAAAACTATGACTGCATAAGTATCTGTGAGAGAATGTATGCATTTTTTTCTCTATTTGTGGTTTCCAAATAGCATGTGTTTGCACTCGATCACTTTTTCTAAATGTATAAATATCGATGTTATTTCTGTCAACACTCCTCATTTAGCAATGACCAGCAGAACGTGCATTTATTTAGAATGTTAGTGCAGTCAGTAGTTACCCTCCCCTCAACTGTACATCAGATAATGCCAAATTTCCGTCAGCAGTGGAAAAACGTCAATATTGTGTGAATAACAGCAGCAATACAATTCAGGGACAGCCATGCTTCCACTATGAGTAGACATAGTTCAGCCTGCCAAGGATCAGAATTCCCAAAATGCATTCCACCCAAAAAGGTAAAAAACTTTTTTAAGTGTTTTTTGCAGTGGCAAGCCCCCCTTCCATCCCCACACATCTGAACTTGTATATAACAACTGCATAGTCACATGAAGGGGGAAATCATCCACAAAAAAGGGCTTGACTGCCAGCACAACTTGCTAACAGTGATTACCTATGGAGAAATTCTGGTCCTTGGTATGTTGAACTTTGGTCAAATGATGCTTGAAAATTGAATCTTTGTCCACCAGTAGGATAACAGACAGCCACATTGTACACCATACCTGTCAAATGAAATTGTATTGCTTTAGTTACAAAACTGCCTTAGCAGGAGAGAAAACAATGCTGTTATGTTAGGACAGATAATTACCCCATCATAATCTATTTGGCAGCATTCTCTCTCCCTCTCTCTCTCTTTATATCTATATATATATATATATATATATATATATATATATATATATGTGTGTGTGTGTGTGTGTGTGCATGTATATATAAAAATACAAAAATGAAGAAGCACAGAAGTCTGTCTAGTTCCAATCTCACCACTACTAGTGTTGAAGAAAAGAATATAAAACAAAGAAATGAGTGGTTTTAAAACTTCGTTAATGAGCTCACTCACAATCATTTCCAAAAGTCATGAAACCCAGGTAGTGCTCCAAAGCAAAAAGCCTTCATTTGTCACTGATAAACAATCCTTGGTAACAAAAAATCAGAAATATTTTAACACTGTTAAACATATCAGCTTTTATATACTTAAAAGTAAGTGTGGAAAATGTACTTATTGTTTAATTTTAAACCAGCCTATTCAAGGCAAATAGTATAAACAGGACCGTAAAAGTGCATATTAGAACACGTACCATACCCAACACAATACTACTGATTAGATCAAACTAAATCCTAGTTAAGGAAAACACTACCTATCTATTTGCAAGCAACATTCCAAAATCAGTTAATAACAAAAGCATAAAATGTACATAAAAAGATTTGGTTAACTGTTTTTATCTTTACTATTTTTAATTTTATTGTCTCAGTTCAAGCATATTGCAGTCAGTTTTGAAACCAATTATGTAAAATGAGGACAAATAATATTATTTGCATTTATAATAACACACAAATGTATTGTCTGTACTCTGTTACATTACTATGTACAGCCCTGTGTATTCTTTAGTCTATTTATAATTTTTTCTTTGTGTCTTGCACCATGATGCCTGGGGCATGCCTGAAAAGGGCCTATCAGTCTGTACAATTACCCAGTTATATAACTGAAATAAAGTATGCTGGTTTGTGGTAGTGGATATTGCAGATGGAGGAGTGTAATCCTTGCTGCTGTACATCTTTGGAGTTATTATACTTCAGTATAACTGTAGGCCCAGTAAAAAACCTTGTTGGGAGAGATAGATTAACCCTACCTAGACTGATTGTTTTCTATTCTTAGTATTTTACTATGGAATTATATACTTTCTAAGTATATAAGAGCAATATTTAAAATCTGTACCTAATTTTGAGCTTTTTCCCCATTAATATTTGACCTTGTCCCTGATTTTTGAGCTAAGAGGTTGTGAGATATGGCGTCAAGTGCTACTGAAACGCAAATAAATTATATGAAAACAAATGTATTTTATTATATGCATATAAATATCCAGTAAGCAGTCATTTTTGCTAGTTAGAACTGGCCAGTACATTTATCATAAACAAATAAGCATGAGGACACAAAGGAGCCATGTGGAACGATAGTTTCATTTCTGTAAATAAAGCAGAATCACAAATTCCTTGTCATAATTTTACTTATTTTCCTGTTTCACCACTAATGACATGTGTAGCCAGGGGTAGCCATTTTTGATATAACATGAGAGTTTTACAATGAAATGCAGTAGAAATTACAGCTACTGTGATATTTGTTGCAGAGACAATTTGTTGAAATATCACAATATTACAAGACATCTATAATACAAACACACAGTCATATAGTTAAAAAAACAAAGTTTTAACAGCATTGCACATTTGATTTAAAACACATTACATGAAAACCACAAAATATCTAAAAACACATTTCACTTCTAATGTCACATACACTAAATATATCTCCCAAAGATTTTCTTACATCCCCCTAATTTAAATATATTAACTCCATAGTCGCATAACCACTGAGAAAAGAGAATGCTTCTCACACACACTGAATCCTACTGGTGCACATACTTAAATTTCTAGACATGGCGGAACAATAAACAGAGGGAGTTATCATGGTAAAATACTGTACTGATAAACACTAATTTGCATTGTAATTCTTATGTTCCAAAACCACACCAACAATCATTTTCTACAGGCTTACATAGTTTTCAATCAAATGTGATTGGGCATACCTCTCAACTTCTTAGAGCAAGAAATCTGAACAAAGCCACATATAAAAGTGGGACAAAGGCCCAAAAATCTGGACAATTTGCAAATATTGCTTGTACAAACTTAGAAAGTTGATAGAATAACAGCTTTTGCGTTACCATGAATTTTCTGAAGAGTATGAAGTCTGAAACTCAACTGTCTGTCATTATTTTACAAGTTTAGTCTTCAATGATTTGCCACTGATTTGCCAGAAAACCACATATTTATAAAAAAAGGACCAAAAATATGAGGCAAAAATCTCTACTTTCTGTGAAAATCTGTACAGTTAAGAGGTATGTGATTTGGTAATTTGTGGTTTAGATCAAAAGTGCCACTTTTTTTAATCAAAGTGGTTTAGATCAAATGAAACATAACCATGTGTGTACAAACAGATGTATACCTGGACACAGACACTCACACACACACACACACACACACACACACACACACACACACACACAGAATATGTGTGAGTTTGAGTGTGTGTGTGTGTGTGTGTGTGTGTGTGTGTGTGTGTGTGTGTGTGTGTGTAGCCAGGCTTCCAAAGACAGAAACTTGTGTTCAATAAACTAGTCTGTAGATACAGATAATGTCAGAAAAATATGTATTAATGTGTGTATGCTTAATGCTAATTAGAAGCTAAATGAGTTAACACATTTTTCATTCTATTTTGTATGCACTGTTTTATATATAAATTGAGTTTCATATGAGACTGAAAAGATGCTTTTTGAAACTGCAGTGTGCTTTCTGAAACTTGCAAGATGCCCTCTGACCTAGTAATTGCTAGCACAGCAATATTCATGTTTATGCCTTTTGGAAATGTACTTGAGAAGCAGGTGCTTATCTGCTAGGTCAGGAGAGAATGAATGAACAATGCTATATCCTGTAAATGTAATTATTCTAAACAATCAGCAATGTTCGAAGTATGAGAACATGTGCAGCTGCAGTAGCTTAGAGATAATGTAGACAAAGGATTATTAGAGAAATGAACTGCTAGCTTTGTGCTTGAATTAACCATAGTACCTTGAATGATAACATTGCATGTATCTAACCGGTGGTAACCAAGGCCACGTTGTTTTCCTTAGGAAGTTTCTCACAAAAATTGATAAATCAGCAGAAATTCATGAGACTAATTGTTAATAAGTGATGATGAAAAGACTTGTGATTTGTTACGTCAGCTTGGTAGGCAATGTCTTATTAGAAAGTGTATAAAAATGAAAGTATTTCCTGTTTCTAGTTAGACAAACTCTGTAATAGCACGTTTTTGTCTCCTTGCTGCAAGATTAAAGTGCCTTAACCTGAACCTACCATGTTTTTATAATTTTTAAAGTATATTTTTCCTTTGACAGTTTGGTCCTTCGGACCGGAAAGTACCTCTCACTCTAAGCCTAGGTCAGAATTGGGCCCGGTGGCATGTACCCGTACGGAGAAGCGGCCACATCGGCTCTTCTGTTTTGAAAGACCTCCGACTGAATTGTCGTTCGAAAGAGGCCAGCCACTGTTTCTGATCTGGGATTGGAGGACGAGTCAACGATCCGGTGGATCAACTCATGGAGGGTCAGGTAAGGAGGAATTTACCTTTTTTCTGTTTTAGATCAGGGACTAGTTACAGAACTGTTTTGTCAGGAAGATTTTCATGCGCAGATCAGGGACAAAAGATTACTGTCTTGTCATAGATCAAGGAAACAGAATAGGTAGACAGTTATTCTAGATAAACTGTGAAAAGGTGTAAAATCGTGGTACCACGTGATAAGAAGGGTTACGTAACAATTTACAACTTAGCTAAGGCAACATGGGAAATCAGTGCACGAAAAGTTCCCGAGACCCGCCCCTAACTGAAGATGCAAAATATATGCAATTACAGCGTGCCGATAATGTTAAGTACTATACGAAATGGGTTAATAAATACAAATTTTATGGTAATTTAGATAAATCTTCACTTATTAAACTTGTCAGACAACTTAAAACAGACGCGAAAGGTCAGCTAAAAAAGCAACGGCAATTAGGAGTCCCTCAGGCACACAGGTGGCTTGAGGAAGCAAATCGCAGGGAACAAAAGATTAAAAATTCAAAAGCAATGTTCTTAGACAAAGAAGATAATAACTTGGTAATAGCAACAGCACCTCCTCCGCCTCCTCCGCTTCCCTTACCAGAATATGAAGCGAGTGGACAAACTGATCCACCTCTGCTATACCCAGCTGTTCCTGCAAAATCGAAACCGTTTGTCAGGGATCCTATCGAGACTAGGTCTCAAACACGTAACTTGAAAGGGGATATTGAATTATATGAAATGAATAGAAATTCACAAACTATGAGTGAGGAAGAAATATGTCCACTCATAGAAGTACCAAATCCACAGGCAGGACAGGCAGGACAGGACCCGACTCTTCTAGTTTATAGACCGTGGACACCGGAAGATATCCAGTAAAGCCACAGAGGGAATTCCCCATCCAAAAGTTAATTTTAGAAAATTCTTAGAAGACTTACAGGGCATGAGGTTGTTACCATTTGAATGGAGAAGAAGTAGAAAAGGTAGTTAGACAAACTGTAGGTCCAGATTGGCACATGATCAGTGGCAACTGGAATCCCCATGATGCAGAGCTCAGACCACTCCCACATAGTAATGCAGAACTGGACAACAGAGTGAAAGGTCTGACAGACTGAATCTCTGAAAAATGGAAGCCTAGGGCTGATTGGACTTGCATTAATCAGTGCATACGACAAGAAGGTGAAACTGTTGATAGATACTATGCTATATTATTAGAATGTTTTAATAACCATTGTGGAACGCAGGTACCTGAAGATCAAACACATGATTCCCCATATGAGCAACAGCTAAAGAATGCGTTCTTAAAAGGCAGTATTACTCCCATTAGCAACTTTATTACAAAGCACATGGTAGATCATCGTACAAGTAGATTACAGTCATTACTTGAATATGCAAGACATGCCGAAAGGCATTTTAATAGCAAAAAGAAAAAGAAAGCTCAAGTATTTGCAGTAGAAGATGGGTCAGAAGTCTTTGTAGTACAAACCGGGAAGAAGGGTAAGAAAAATGCCCAGGGAAACAAACAATCTGATAAACGATCAGAAGATTTTGAAGAAAGAAAGAAAAGGGGTGAATGTTTTAAATGCGGGAAAAAGGGACATTTGGCAAGGGATTGCAGGCTAAATAAGAAGGTAACTACGGAAGATAAGGAGGGTGAGGAATGACTATATGATAGTCAGGAATCATTAGATGAGAAAAAACAGGAAAAGACAAATGCAAATGTGGTAGCAAGGGTAGAGAATGTGACAGAAGGGATAGAGGATGTACATGAATTCATAGATGATGAAGAAAATGAAATTTTGGACTTAGCATTATGGAGCCTAGCGCTCTACTTAGCAGACACAAAACCGGAAGTTACGCTTCTGGTAGAGGGAAGGGAAGTCAAATTTTTGTGTGACTCAGGGGCTTCACGGACCCTGATACATCCTTCCAAACTACCAGAAGATTCAGAATCACCAGATTATTTTTATTTTATTTTTTATTTATCATTTGTCGACCGGGAAAGTCTGACTAGGTTCCACAGAGCCTGTTTTCAGCGGAGGCCTGGGGAGAAATGCTCCAGAGTGATTATATACTAGTGAAAGCAGCTAATGGACAGCTGTATCGGGAGCCACTCTCCCATGACATAGCAATAACTGACCCCGTTTCAGGAATGACCCAGAGAAGCAAAATTGTTGTTTCTGAAAAATGCCCAGTAAATCTCTTGGGCAGAGACTTGATGCAGATATTTGGCATAGCCGTAGTTCCAACTATACAGGGTATGGAAGCACAGCAACAAATGGATACTTTTTTAGTGCGACTGGAGGGTGAAACATATTATTGGTATAGCCAGGACTTAGTTACGACTGGTCCAGGGGCAGTAACCGAAGAACTGATGAACGTAGCCATCAGTAAATCCTCCTCCCTTGACACTGACAAACAGCATTTGTTGCATTGTACTCTATATTACTGTAATAGACCAGGACCTGATAAAGAATATGAGCAACAGTTGTTTAAAAACCATGCTAATAGGCTAGTATTACGAAATTTGTACTGGGACACAGAAGGAAACAGTGTAATAAGCTGTTCATTGCCCCAGGAATTTTTAGCACTTTACAAATCTAATCGATTGCCACATGTAAGCTTAACTAAAAATAGAAATTTGAAGTGGGCAGACCTAGGAGAAAAAGTCACAAGGTGGGAGAAACAGACAGAGTTAGAACTCTCTGAACAAGGAGTACAGAAGCAGAAATTGAATTGGATAACACAGACACACCCAGCTGTGCACTCACAGGCAAGTGAGGATAGCTGAGTATTACTCTTACTGGAGGAAGAGGAAAAAGCCTTACGAGACATACCAGAGACTCTCTGGTCAACGGAAATCAGATGTAGGACTTATTCGTACAGCAGGACCAGTTACTATTACGCCAAAATCAGCATTTAGACCTCAGAAAAGACAGTATCCCTTGAGGAAAGGATGCAGAGATAGGGATCAAACCTATAATAGCAGCCTTACTTAAGGAAGGTGTTTTAATAGAATCTCCCGATTCACCATGTAATACACCCTTATTTCCTGTTAGGAAAGCAAACGGGGAGTGGCGTATGGTCGAAGATCTACAAGCTGTGAATGACGCAGTTATACCCAGGGCACCAACGGTGCCAGATCCGCACACCTTACTGAATGATTTAAAGCCTCAACAGAAGTATTTTTCTGTGGTAGATATTAGCAATGCATTTTTCTCAATACCGATACACCCAGACAGCCAGCACTGGTTTGCATTTACATTTCAGGGGAAACGGTATACATATACAAGATTACCACAGGGATATTGTGAAAGTCCAACGATATTTGCACAAGAAATGGCAAGTAACCTGGCGGGATTTATCCCACCGAAAGGTAGTCAGATTTTACTTTATGTAGACGACATTCTGCTGGCAGCCCCCACCCAGCAAGTATGCAGAGAAGATACCATAGCATTATTACAATTTTTAGCTACTCAAGGACACAAGGTAAACAAGAATGAACTGCAACTTTGGAGAAAACAGGTTAAATACCTGGGATATGTAATATCCAAAGAGGGCAGAATATTAGATGAAGACAGAAAAACGGCAATATTACAAGCACCTAGACCAACTACCAAGAAGGAAATGATGTCCTTCCTGGGAACTACTAACTTCTGTCGGAGTTGGATACCATATTATGCTTTGGAATCTGCTCCGTTGACTAATTTGATATTCAAAAAGCTGATGGCAGCACATGATTTATTACAGTGGACACCTGAAGCAGAATCAGCTTTCTGCAAACTGAAACAACTGATAGCATCTTCCTTAGTTTTAGGATTACCAAACTATCATAAGCAATTTTTTCAAACTGTAGACTGTAAGCAGGGATATATGACATCAGTGTTAACACAACAGCATGGGGACAAACAATGCCCCATAGCTTACTATTCATCACAGTTAGACCTAGTGGCGCGATCCTTGTCCCACTGTGTACAAGCAGTAGTCGCAGCTGCAATGGCAGTGCAGGCTTCAGCCTCAGTAGTATTGTTCCACCCTCTCATATTGAGAGTGCCTCATGCAGTTGCGATTATTTTACTGCAAGAAAAACTAGCATATCTTTCTCCTGCTAGACATTTTTCCTGTATGACTATACTGTTGAGCCACCCTCATATGACAATTGAACGATGTACAACTTTGAATCCGTCAACCTTGCTCCCAACCCCTGCAGATGGCAAACCACACTGCTGCCTGCAGGAGATTGAGCAAAAGACACTACCTAGAAAAGATCTTACAGATGTTCCCTTGGATGATGCCGAGGTGACATACTATGTGGACGGCTTGTGCAGGAGAGGTCCTACAGGACAGAACCTAGTGGGGTATGCAGTAGTTTCTGATACTGAGATTTTAGAAGCGAAGTCTTTACCACACAACTTATCTGCACAAGCAGCAGAGTTGATTGCCTTGATGAGGGCATGTGCCTTAGCAAAAGGCAAGAAAGTGAATATTTTTACTGATAGTCAGTATGCTTTTTCTACTGTACATGTTTTTGCGCAACAGTGGAAAAATAGAGGAATGATAACATCTACTGCTAAACCAATTAACCATGTGCAATTTATTTTAGATTTGTTAGACTCTATTCAGTTACCTCAGAAAGTAGCTATTTGCAAATGCGTAGCTCATACCAAGCAACAGGATAGAATTTCAAAAGGTAATGCGAGGGCTGATACAGATGCAAAACAGGCAGCTTCAGCTTCAGAAGTTTTTCTTTTGAGCGAAGAATTACAACCTTCTGAGATTTTAGATTTAGAAATGTTAAAAACAATGCAGACACTTACTACAAATGTAGAGAAACAAAAGTGGATAAAACGAGGAGCAACCCTTGAGAAGGGACTGTACATCTCCAAAGAGAAGAAACCAATCTTACCATCTAACTTGTTTAGATATGCAGCTTTGTTGAGCCATGGGCAGAGCCATGTCTCAACAGGGGGGACGGTACAGTTAGTGAATCGAGTGTTTACGACGTATGGATTTACTAATTACACAAAAAATGTTTGTGCAGCATGCCATGTTTGTAACAAGCATCATGCACAAGGGGCATTGAAACCTAAGCAAGGGAGTTTCCCTACACCACCGTATCCGTTTCATACTATTTATATGGATTTTATAGAACTAAACAAATGCGAAAATAAGAAGTACTGCCTTGTCATTATAGATATGTTTTCCAAATGGGTGGAAGCTTTTCCAACTAAAAATCCAGATGCAGCTACTGTTGCAAAGGTCCTTGTTAAAGAAATTATTCCTAGATTTGGCATACCGGAAAAGATTTATAATGACAATGGCACACATTTTGTAAACCAAACAATACAACAACTTAGTCGCTATTTCGGGATATCATTAAAAAAACACTGTGCATACCACCCCCAATCTGCAGGATTAGTAGAGAGGCATAATGGGGCATTGAAGAGTAAACTTAGGAAATTGATTAGTGAGACACAAAAGAACTGGGTGCACTGTTTACCTCTGGCACTGTTAAGCATGAGAACTGTTCCAAATGCAAAAGGATTGACTCCTTTTGAAGTTTTGTTTGGGAGGGCATATTATACACCTCAATGGAAACCTCTCATGTTTGCAGAGCAGGAGGCTGACAGTTCACTTGCAGGGTATATGAGGCGATTTTTGAATAACAAACTTTTGCAGTTAAATTCTGTTTCAGATAAAGAGCAAACGAAATCGGAAGCAGCAGTAGCCCCAGGCACCTGGGTCTGGGTGAAGATAGTGAAGAGAAAGAATTGGAGTTCTCCGAAGTGGGAAGGGCAGTACCAGGTACTACTGTCGACACCCACTGCAGTCAAGATCGCGGAGCAAGCATCCTGGATTCATTTGACACACTGTAAACTGGTTAAGAACTTTGAACTGGACAAAAACCTTGTTACTGTTGTACAATGAAAACAAAATGACCAGGTATACAGTGAACAGAGACACTGAACAACCTCAGAAGACTTGCATGATTATTTTGATAGCTATGCTAATAACATTGTTCTTTTTGTTGTGGCCTTTCCTTTTTCCTGCCACAAAAGTTGAACTGATTAAACGAGATGAACCAAACATAGACTGGTACCCAAACTTTAACACTTATCAGGCAATTACACGTGTGTATGCTGAGACTTTTAATGTTACAAACTGCTGGATCTGCACAGCCATACCAACAGCATACGGGGGGTTATTAATGACTGCTATCCCCCTAGGGGTCAATGATACCTGGGAAAATCTGGTTTTTGACACAGTATCTATTCATAGGTTCATAGGTTCATAGGTTGGTACTAGGCTATCAGCCCTAGGGCCTATACAAGCCTAGCCATAACAATTCCCTGGCTATTTCTTCCCACATTATTTACTTTCCTGGACCCCTGTCTAGCAGGGCAACTGACGTGATCCCTAGAGTGAATTTCCTTTCTCCCATCCAATCATCAAGGTTCCTCTTGAAGAGGTCCAAAGAGGCACTCTGCTTGACATGTATGGGCAATCTATTCCAGAGTCTGGGGAGTCTCTGGGTCAGGAACCTATCCCTCCAGCATGTTTTGTTTATTGTGATGACAAGGTTTAGATCCCTGGAGTGTGTAGGTCTGAGGGATTGGGATTTCTTTAAGTGTAGCATGTCCAACAGCTCTGGGTTTGACATGGCCTTGTTTGTTAAGCAGAGATCGCGTCTGAGTAGACGATATGTGGCAGAGTATAGCTGGAGTTTTTTAAGGTGATCAGTGTAGGGCATCTGCTTTAGGCCTGTGATTCTTTTAGTGAGGTATTTCTGAGGCCTTTCCAGTTGTTGCAGATGTCTTGAGAGGTACATACCAAATGGGGCATTGTATTCTATAATGGGTCTAATGAGGGATGAGTACAGTGGGACAATGACCTCCTTTTTTCTGGATGAAAAGCCCTTCGTAATGAGGTGTGCCACATAGAAGGATTTCCTGACTGTTGTGGTGATGTGGTTATCGAAGGTGAGACCACTGTCCACCTGTGTCCCTAAGTCTCTTATCACACTTTCTGTGTTTAGTGTACTGCCACCTATATGGTAATTCATGGATACATGTTTTTCCCAAAGGGATAACAATACATTTCTTGGCATTGAGCTTGAGCCCATGGCTCTGGCACCAAGCATCTGTTTCTGTAAGGCCTTTTGTAGAGTATCCACATCATTTGGGGATTCAATAATGGCTCCCAGTTTGCAGTCATCTGCAAACTTTGTTAGCCAGAGTCCCTTAGTGTTGACCTGTACTTCAGAGAAGTAGATGCCAAACAAGAGCGGCCCCAGGACTGAACCCTGAGGTACTCCACTTGTCACTTGTCTGGAGCTGGATTTGGAGTCGGCTACTTTTACAGTGTGGGTTCTATCAGTAAGCCATTTAGCAACCCATTGGGTGACATAGGGATTAATGCCCAACTTAGTAAGTTTATCTATGATTCCAGAGTGGGGAATGGTGTCAAAGGCCTTGGCAAGGTCTAGATAGGCTGTGTGGACCACCTTACCCTTATCCATGGCTCTGGAGACTGATTCAAAGAAGTCAATCAGGTTCAGGAGACAAGATCGGCCCTTCACAAACCCAAACTGGGTGGGGTCCAGTGTTTGAAGGTTGCCAATGTCTTTGTTTATAAGTTCCATGATAATACGCTCCATGGCCTTGCAGATAAGGCTTGTCCGACTGATGGGACGGTAGTTTCTGGGATCCAAGGTGGATCCCCCCTTGTGGATTGGGATAAATGTAGCTCTGCACCACTCAGTGGGCACGAAACCTGAGGTGAGGCTATGATTAAACATGACACTTAGGTGAGGTGCCAGCTCATATTGTAGTTCATGTAGTACACAACCTGGGATGTCATCTGGTCCCATGGATGCTGTATTCTTGACTTTAGAGAGTGTGTTTTGTACCTGTGTGGCTGTTATTACTGGAATTTGGCAATCTTCCGGTATTGAGATGGGCCATTTAGGGGGTGAGAGGGGGGTGAAGTTGGCAGTGAATCGATCTGCCAGGATATTGGCAATATCCTTCAGATCAGTATATTTAATGCCATTCTGTTTTAGCTCAGAGCAGATCTGAGCATTGCCATTTAGATTCTTGACATAGTTATAGAATGCTTTGTGGTTGTCTTTGGAATCTTTGGCAATTTTATTTTCGTAACTAGCTTTGGAGGATTTTATGAGGCATCTCAGTTTCTTACTGAGGCTAGTAAGGGAGTTTTTTGCATCCTGGGATTTTCCTCTTTTCTGCAAAAGTTTCTTCCTTTTGTTATAAAGTTTGTTTATGGCAGGGGACCACCAGATTGGCTTCCTTTTTTTGGATGAGAGCATTTTGGTTCTATTTGGGATGGCACGATTCATGCATGAGTGGATGTGCTCGTACAGTGCCTTAGTGCAGCTATTAAAGCATATGATAAGGTAGCACTGTATTTGCCTGTGACACAAAAGGGAATTGTATGTTTCTACAAGAACGACACAATACAAGTGGGTTGGAGTAAGTGTAATGTGACTGTACAATATAAATGTTATACAAAAGCAAACGATCTGGGTGGATCTTGTAGTACAGATTATAACTCATTTCTTAAATCCATGCATAAGACTCTTGATCAAGTGCAACTTAATCCTGTACTTTTTAAACAGTTATCTGTAATAGATAGGAAAATGTTTCATACAGGGCAGTCATTTCGTAACAAAGTAACTACTAAAGTAGAGGATTGTTATTTTGTGTGTGGTAAAAAAGCATATAAATGGTTACCTGAGAACTGGTCCGGCAGTTGTTTTTTGGGGTACCTGGTCCCGGCCATACGACACACTGCAGTCTTGCCTCAGGGAAATATTTGAAATACCCGAGATGTGACCAAGAAGACTGTTAAAAAGCTTGAGAATCCAATGGGACAGATCGAGGCGGGCTGGAAAGACCATCATACTGTGGGTACCAAACTTACGCACATGGACTTGAGTGACGCTGTCATATCGTGGGCAGGTATATTACCTGCATGTGGCGCAGTTAAATCAGTTTGGGAGCTGCGAAAACTGTCTAAACTTCTTGAAGTGATGAGTAATGCAACTTTCTCTGCTCTTGAACTGATAACTGATGAACTGAATGCTATGAGAACTGTAGTGCTCCAGAACCAAATGGCTCTTGACTTCACCCTAGAGGCGAGGGGTGGAACGTGTACTTTAATCAAAGAAGAATGCTGTGCGTTTATACCAGATCATCAGCACGAAATTAATGACCACCTTGAGATGATTCAGCAAGTGTCGGCCATGACCAAACCAGGCCCAAACCCTCTGACAGACTTTTTCCAGAATTTGTTTGGGGGGGTGGGGTTCCATCCTTATTAACATCTTGATTGCCATTGGTGTGGGATTACTCCTGATAGGAGTTTGTATTTGTTGTGGAATCCCCTGCATGAAAAAATGAATCAAAGAGTTTATAGATATATCAGTTTCTGAGACTATGTATCAGAATACTGAATCTGAAGAGCTGCTAGAAAGTGAAACACTTTCATGAAGTTTAAACTGAATGACTTTCTTAACTGCAAATCCTGAATGGAAGAGGTTAGGAAAAGAAGCAAATTGTTTATTCTTTTTGAAAATAGAATTAAAAAGTATTAACTGGGGGGGGAAATGTCAGAAAAATATGTATTAATGTGAGTATGCTTAATGCTAATTAGAAGCTAAATGAGTTAACACGTTTTTCATTCTATTTTATATGCACTGTTTTATATATAAATTGAGTTTCATATGAGACTGAAAAGATGCTTTTTGAAACTGCAGTGTGGTTTCTGAAACTTGCAAGATGCCCTCTGACCTAGTAATTGCTAGCACAGCAATATTCATGTTTATGCCTTTTGGAAATGTACTCGAGAAGCAGGTGCTTATCTGCTAGGTCAGGAGAGAATGAATGAACAATGCTATATCCTGTAAATGTAATGATTCTAAACAATCAGCTCTGTTCGAAGTATGAGAACATGTGCAGCTGCAGTAGCTTAGAGATAATGTAGACAAAGGATTATTAGAGAAATGAACTGCTAGCTTTGTGCTTGAATTAACCATAATACCTTGAATGGTAACATTGCATGTATCTAACCGGTGGTAACCAAGGCCACATTGTTTTCCTTAGGAAGTTTCTCACAAAAATTGATAAATCAGCAGAAATTCATGAGACTAATTGTTAATAAGTGATGATGAAAAGACTTGTGATTTGTTACGTCAGCTTGGTAGGCAATGTCTTATTAGAAAGTGTATAAAAATGAAAGTATTTCCTGTTTCTAGTTAGACAAACTCTGTAATAGCACGTTTTTGTCTGCCTGCTGCAAGATTAAAGTGCCTTAACCTGAAACTACCATGTTTTGATAATTTTTAAAGTATATTTTTCCTTTGACAGATAATGACTGAAAATATTAAGGGTCAGTAGTCCCACAAAACACACACCTTAAAAACTCAAAATTGCTACTTACTGGCATAGAACCCATGCTATAGGGAACATAATATAAAAAAAGTTGTATTTACTAGTGGTTTGACCAAAAGTTATTACATTTTGATAATCTGAACTGATAAGTAGTGAATATTGATGGATCAGAATCAGTAAGTGTAGTGTAACATCATGAATGAAAATGTCTAAATCTTAACAGCCGACATCATGATCTTTGGAACACTTCAAAACATTCCAGAGAATACCAGTTTTGTTGTTACAGACACAAACAGACAAAGCCTTCCATTTGTGGCTGAATAAAGATACCTAGGTCTCACTCTTACACACAAACATTATTATAAACAAAGCACTCTCAAGGCTAAATTTGTGCTATAAAGTATCCCACATATATACCACCCTCACACCATGTTATAGCAAGGAACAGCTCCAGATGCAAAACAGCAATAGAAATATAACCAAAACTGACTCTGTTGGGTGTAAATTTTACTAATGGTCAAGCACTTTCATGCAGAACAATTAAGGACTTCATCGGAATAAAAGATTAACAATCATCCACACCTTTTATTCCAAAAATTAGTCACATAATCAGTGTTATATGACAATGAAAAAAACATATTTTAAACTTGTATTTTAAATTATATATCAAACACTTATATTAACAGTTATATAAACATATAACGATATATATATATATATATATATATATATATATATATATATATAACGATATATATATATATATATATATATATATATATATATATATATATATATATATATATACATATATATATATATATATATATATATATATATATATATATATATATATATCAACAAAGAATGGGCCCTCAGTTTAGAAGAAAATTATCTAAGGCTACATGAAGTAAAAAAAAGTTAGAAGTTTAACAAAACAAATGAACAAAGCAATTAGGACTGCCTATAGAGATTCATGCTATAGTATATAACAGAAGTAAACAGGATATATTACTGTGCAGCTAAATTAATAACAGATAAAGTCTTACCAGAAAAACACAGGGTAAGGAAGGGGAGAAACTGAATGCCATAATGAATGTATCAAACAGAGAAAATTATGAAGCAATTAAGACAAATTATAAAGCAATTAAGACAAGAGGTGTCACTGTTAGAAGAGTATAGATGAGGGAACAGATCAACAAAAAATATTTAGAAAGCTTGACGTGATAAAATCAATGTGCAGTAGCAGAACAGATCAGGATCTATCATGTACTATAGCAAATAATAAACAAAAAATATCAGCACGGGCAGAAAAAAACGTAGAAGACATGTAGATTACTATACAAAACTAGTACAAAATAAGCAGTTTATCGATAACCCAAAAAAGTGTTATAAAGAATTGGGAAACAAGGCAAAAGGAATTGAAAACCACTGAAAAAAAGAAGAAATACATTTATTGTGGAGAAATATCGATGAAGATCCTATGGAACATAACAAAGATGCTAAATGGATAGAAGATGTAAAAGAAAGAAAAAGTTCAATGGTACAGGATATGAAATGGGATGAGGTAACAGCCAGAGAGATTAAAACAAAGTTAAGAAACTCTCCTAATTGAAGTTGTATCACCACAAACCCAGTTGGAAGCAAACTCCATTTGAAAAACTCTGTTTAATGAAAAAAGCAGTCCACATTAACGTATAGCACACACAATACACGTTTTCGTCATCAACTTCATCAGATGGCTAACCCCACACTACCCGTTTAAGTACAACTTCATCCCTTCAGACATCCAATGGGAAAACAGAAGCAATTAAAAGTTACCAAATGCTCTTCTAAAAAATAAATATGTATGTGTGTATAAGACACTAAAATACATCAATTACACTGAAACATTACATTTCCCCTAAATATGCTACACATCGCATAAATATTAAAAACATTTAAAACCATTATTAAATTTAATTCAGAACGTAAAATGTTAAAAAGACCTAGAGCTCCCTGTTGTGTCAAAAGTGTGTATGTGTAAATATAATAAATAATAAACACACATGGTTAAAAAACTTTTACAGTTTGGCAGATCTTAATTTTAGTACTAGCGCTAAAGATATCATATCGTTTAGACCCGGAGGTCTATTAGCTTCCAAAATTAGCTGCCAGTACAATTCTCTGTACTCAACCAAGGTCGCCCACATCCCACCCCTCGGATCCAAGGGAACTACCTCAAGTACAAAAAACTGAAATCCTTTTGTTTTACACGTCAAACTATGTTTATACAATGCATTGTTTTCACATTTGTTTCTAACATCGTAAAGGTGTTCGTAAATTCTCTGTTTTAATTTTCTCTCAGATTTACCTACATAAAAGGACTCACATTCATTACAGGTAACTAAATATATAATCCCCTTGGAATCACAATTAACATAGGTATGTAACAATAATTTCCTTCTCCTAGCTTCCAAATAAAAGGAATCACCTATTTTAAGGTAAGCACAATAATTACACCTCCCACATTTATACAATCCTTTCTTCACCCTAGTGGACTTACCTTCCTTGAATTTATTAGAGCCCCTTTCTAAAAATTTTTTTATGGTACTCCCCTTATGGTAGGTATATGTTAAAGGTTCATCGAATATATATTTTAAATCCGAGACCCTAGAAAAATTATCCCATTCCCTGTCTATTATCCTTCTCACAACACTAGACTGACCATCACAGGTAGTGACAAACCCTGAGTTAAACTCGTTGCTTACCCCGGTACTCAGTTTACCATCTTTTCCTTTTTCAGGGGAAATTTTCCCCAAAATAGGGGCAAATCTACCCTTCCTTTCTTCCCATACTTCTTTCAATATTTTATCAAACAACTCACCAGGGTATCCTCTATTTAAAAATAACTCTTTCAGTTTCAACACTTCACCTGTAAAGGTTTCATCATCTGAGGTCATCCTACACATTCTAACAAGTTGCCCTTTTATTACCCCCTTCTTCTGATGTAGTGGGTGGGCACTAGCAAAATGCAGGTAAGAATTTGAGAAGATTTCCTTTCTATGAATTCTGGATACAAAATTTCCATTTTTCTTCTCTAAAAATTTCTATTTCTTTAAAATGTTAACATTGTTCAAGACTAACACTTTTACCTTCACATCAACAAACTTTGCTAGAGGTGCTGTTATTGACCCATTTTCAGACACTATAGCACATAAGGGAGGGTCGTTGATATCCTTGTGTACCTTAGGGATCCCAAAAATAGCAGGAACCTTAGGTTTCTCAACATTTAAATAGTGGTACCACTATTAACAATGTTAACATTTTAAAGGATTCCTGGGATTTTTTGAAGAAATTAAAACCTAATTTGTATGATGATGAACTAGCTTTTGGGACTTTAGATGTAGTTGACTTGTTTACCAGTATACCACATGATGTAGGTATGGAGTGGTTTGAGGAGATGTTGACTGTATACAAGGAAATTTCCCAAAACGAGTTTAGGACAATTTTGGTACTAATGGAGCTGGTGTTAAAAAATAACTTTATCTTTTTTCAAGGAGAATATTTCAAACAAGAAAAAGGAGTGGCCATGGGGGCACATTGTGCCCCTACTTATGCTAATATAGTTATGGCCTATTGGGAGAATGAATACTTGTTAAAGCCCCCTTTTAAATGTTATTGGACACTATATGGAAGGTTTTTAGATGACCTATGTTTTTTATGAAGAGGGAACTTAAACAACTTTGATGAATTTGTGGAATACCTTAAAGGTACAACTGAGTTTTTTGACTTTACTTATAAATTCAATGAACATGAGTTAACTTATTTAGATGTAAATATAGAGAAGAAAAATGGAAATGTTGTATCCAGGATTCATAGAAAGGAAACCTTCTCAAATTCTTACCTGCATTTTGCTAGTGCCCACCCACTACATCAGAAAAAGGGGGTAATGAAAGGGCAACTTGTTAGAATGTGTAGGATGACTTCAGATGATGAAACCTTTACAGGTGAAGTGTTGAAACTGAAAGAGTTATTTTTAAATAGAGGATACCCTGGTGAGTTGTTTGATAAAATGTTGAAAGAAGTATGGGAAGAAAGGAAGGGTAGATTTGCCCCTATTTTGGGGAAAATTTCCCCTGAAAAAGGAAAAGATGGTAAACTGAGTACCGGGGTAAGCAACAAATTTAACTCAGGGTTTGTCACTACCTATGATGGTCAGTCTAGTGTTTTGAGAAGGATAATAGACAGGGAATGGGATAACTTTTCTAAGGTCTCGGATTTAAAATATATATTCGATGAACCTTTAACATATACCTACCGTAAGGGGAGTACCATAAAAAAAATTTTTAGAAAGGGGCTCTAATAAGTTCAAGGAAGGTAAGTCCACTAGGGTGAAGAAAGGGTTGTATAAATGTGGGAGGTGTAATTATTGTGCTTACCTTAAAATAGGTGATTCCTTTTATTTGGAAGCTAGGAGAAGGAAATTATTGTTACATACCTATGTTAATTGTGATTCCAAGGGGATTATATATTTAGTTACCTGTAATGAATGTGAATCCTTTTATGTAGGTAAATCTGAGAGAAAATTAAAACAGAGAATTTACGAACACTGTTACGATGTTAGAAACAAATGTGAAAACAATGCATTGTATAAACATAGTTTGACGTGTAAAACAAAAGGATTTCAGTTTTTTGTACTTGAGGTGGTTCCCTTGGATCCGAGGGGTGGGATGTGGGAGACCTTGGTTGAGTACAGAGAATTGTACTGGCAGCTAATTTTGGAAGCTAATAGACCTCCGGGTCTAAATGATATGATATCTTTAGCGCCAGTACTAAAATTAAGATCTGCCAAACTGTAAAAGTTTTTTAACCATGTGTGTTTATTATTTATTATATTTACACATACACACTTTTGACACAAGAGGGAGCTCTAGGTCTTTTTAACATTTTACGTTTTGAATTAAATTTAATAATGGTTTTAAATGTTTTTAATATTTATGCGATGTGTAGAATATTTAGGGGAAATGTAATGTTTCAGTGTAATTGATGTATTTTAGTGTCTTATACACACTTACATATTTATTTTTTAGAAGAGCATTTGGTAACTTTTAATTGCTTCTGTTTTCCTATTGGATGTCTGAAGGGATGAAGTTGTACTTAAACGGGTAGTGTGGGGTGTTTTAGCCATCTGATGAAGTTGATGACGAAAACGTGTATTGTGTGTGCTATACGTTAATGTGGACTGCTTTTTTCATTAAACAGAGTTTTTCAAACGGAGTTTGCTTCCAACTGGGTTTGTGGTGATACAACTTTGTTTACTGGCTTCTCTAGTATCATCAACCCATTTTTTGGTTACCAAACTCTCCTAATTGGAAAACCCCAGGCCCAGATGCAGCACCTAACTTCTGACTAAAGTAATTAATATCTTTACATGAAGATTTAGTTATGAATAAGAACTATTTATATGCACACCCTAAACAGGCACCAGCCTGGTTAACAACAGGAAAAACAATACTCATACTTAAGAGCAAACCTATAAGCTATCTTAAAAACTATAGACCGATAATGTGCCTTCCAATGATGTATAAAATACACACTGGAATTGATGCTGTCAGTTTATAGTCATTTAGAGGAATACTCAGTCATGGCAATAGAACAAAAGGGTAATAAAAGAAAGTCATGTGGAACAAAGGATCATTTGTTGTTAAATAAAGTCATAATGGAGAACTGTAAAAGGAGAAGAATCTAAGTATGGCATAGATAGACTATAAAACAAGTATGTGACAGTATCCCACATTCATGGATAAAAGAGTGCTTAAAAATGTATAAGGTACACCCTACACTGATCAATTACATTACAGCGACCATGAAACAGTGACAAACTACTTTGCAGTTAAGCCATGATAAAGGACAAATTATTATTCCAGGGAAAAAAATTCAAAGAGGAATAATCCAGGGTGACTCTCTGTCACCACTGCTGTTTTGTATTGCCCTTAATCCATTAAGTTGTCTACTTAACAGATTAGGTCATGGCTACAATTTGGCTTCCAGAAAACTACAAAGTGTAAAGACTTGTCATCTTCTTTTTGTAGAAGATTTAAAAATGTATAGTTCATCAGATGAGGAACTGAAAGCACAGCTGCAAGTGGTCTAAACTTTTTCAGATTATATAAGAATGTCATTTGGTCTTGATAAATGTGCAAAGACAGCCTTTAAAGCAGGAAAGCTGTAACACCAAGAAAACATTAGTTTGGTTTACAAATATGATATTAAAGAACTTGAGCAGGAGGGAATGTACAAATATTTGGGAACTGATGAAAGATAAACAATAAAACATGAACAAATGCAAATAAAACTTAGTAAGGAATATTTTAGAAAACTTAATACTGAAAACAGCATTGATATCTAGAAACAAAGTCCAAGCTATAAACCAATTTGCTCTTCCTGTCCTAACTTATAGTTTTGGAGTGACTGACTGACCCCAAAAGGTGTTGGATAGGTTAGACAAGAAATCAGGTAGGATGCTTCATGCTCATCAAATGATTTATAAAAATAATTGCATGCCAAGATTATATATTCCTTGTTCTGAAGGAGGTATGGCCCTCCTTGAAATTGATTACATGCATAGATCTGCAATCGTGGGACTGCATACATATCTGCTGACCTCACAAGACCCAAACATAATGAAAGTTTTGAAATACAAGGCGAACAGGTCTAAGATGACTTCCCTGCTTAGTTTAGCAAAAGCATATAGGTGGCAAGCTGGAATGGAAATCAAATCAGAAGTAGATAAAAATCAGGAAGCAACTGAATGTGCCAAAAAACAAATGAAAAAATATAAGGTGAAGGATCAGATGAGAAGGCAAGAAATGTGGAAAATGTATACATATAGTTGCAGGTATAGAAAACTCTTGGAACAACCTTATGTTGATCAGGATTGAATACAGGAATGGTTAAGGACAGGTGAATTTAAAACAAAAGATGAAAGGTTAATATTGACGGCCCAAGAGTGTGGACTATGTATACGTCAGTTTACAAATTCTATTGATTATGTGGGAGAAACAGACAAATGTAGGTTTTGTAAAACAGAACTGGAAACAGTCACACATCATGTTGCTGGTTGTGATACGCTAATGGCAAAATGACTGTATACTGAAAGGCATAATAATGTGGCAAGACTGTTGCACTGGGGATTGTGCAAACATTATAATAGTGAAGTAACTGAAAAAACACTGGAAACATGATCCACAAAGCATCATAGAAAATGATGAAGTTTATATCACAAGGAATCATCCATTACCAACAGTTCAATAAATAGATGCCAGAAAAAACAGATATAGTAGTTCATCAAAAGAAGACAAAAGGAGCATTGATCACTGAAATTGCTACACCCAGTGGCTACAATTTCTTATGGACAGAGAGACACAAAGTCCTGAAATACCAGGATTTGCAGCAGAAATGAGGGCAATGTGGAATAAGGATGCCCAGACAGTTACAGTACCAGTAATTGTAACGGGCCTTATGAAAAAATAATTTACAGTCATACTTGGATATGTTACCGATACATGTAACTCCATACAAATTGTAGAAGGAATCATTAGTGGACACATTGTGGGTGCTGCAAAGAGCACTTCTGGCTAACATCAAAGATTGAAATAATACTAATTTCATGGTCTTTAATCATACTTTGACTTAGGAATGGGGTCCATTCTCGTCATGGTGTTAGAAACTCAAAAGACTTGAGAAATTAAAAATGTGACACTTTTTTATAGAGCAAACAACCCTGACTTTAATTTTATTTATTTATTACCTTTTGTTGACCAGGAATGTCCAACTGGGCCAGAGGCCCATTTTTAGCAGAGGCTCGGGGAGAAAAGCTCCACAGAAAATACAATACAAGTAGATTTTAGATACAGAGCAATTTTACAAATCAAATACAAACATCACAAAAATAGTATGGATTTTTACAATATCAAAAACATCATATATCAAGAAGAAACATTACACAAGAATTGTGTGTTTACTGGTATAGATCCCAGAGGAAGATCTACCTTGATGAACAAACACAACAGGATGTTGGGAACTAAAAACCTGCTAATAGAGCAGCTCTGTAGTGAATAAACAAGAAGCTGAAGTAAAGCATTATTTACAAGTTGAGAGAGCTAATGGCAAAGGTGGTAGAGGGAGTAGATCTAAGTTACAAAAGAAGCAGGAGGAGAGCATGTTCTGAGAGTAGCTAACGAGAGAGGAGTGTGTTTAAGCATGGGAGTGGCAGGAGCATAGCCAATGGTTGCTAAGGTGGTGTTTTAGTAGTGTTTTGAATTGATCATGTGAGGGTATGTTCCTTAGGGTTTCTGAGAGGGAGTTCCAGAGTTTGGCTATGTTGTGGGAATAGAGGGAGTTGCTGTGTTGGTTGTGGGAGTTGGACACCTTAAGTAAGAGTTTGTTGGAGGATCTCAGAGTTCGATAGTTGGAGTGTGGTTGAACTAAGGAGGATAAGGCAGGGCAGTTATTGGGATTGTAGAATAGTTTATGGGTTAAGGCTAGATGATTGAGAGACAGCAGGTTAGGTAGCTCTAGCCAGTTTAATACTGAGAGTGATGAGCAGTGGTGGGATGTGAGTGGGAGGTTGGTGGCAAAATTTAGAAATTTAATGCTAACAAGTTTCCAGTTTATTGAGGTCAGATTTCCGGAGGTTTGTGAAAACAATGGAACCATAGAGAAGAGTACTTAGGAGATGTGTGTGTGCAGTGACAAGCCTGGCATTGGGTGTTAGGAATGGCTTGGCTCTTTACAGGCTACCTAATTTGATGTGGACTTTTTTGATGGTTTGGGCAATATGTATGTCAAATTTGAGGTATTCATCTATGGTAATACCTTAGAGTTTTGTGTGGTTAGTGGGGGCAATTTTGGTACCAGTAGCAGAGGTGACGGATAGGGGAATTTGTGAAGTTTTGGATTTCTTATCCCTTTGGTTTTGTTGGGATTTGAAATGAGTTGGTGTTGTGAGAGGTAGGATTTGATGTCCTGAAAAGCAGATTGGATTCTAATTTGGAGATCTAGGGTGGAGGGAGCAAACAGATAAGGGTAGAGTCATCAACGTACTGAACTATGGAGGCATGCTGGGTTGCTTTGCAGAGGTTATTGGTGAATATGATAAAGAGGAGTGGACCAAGAATGGAACATTGGGGGACTCCGACAGAGGTGGGGAGGAGAGGGGAGAATGAGGAGTCCCATACTGTGGCCTGTTGACGGTTAGAATGATAACTGTGGAACCAGGTTAATGCGGGTGGGCTAAAGCTATAGGTAGATATTTTGTTAAGAAGGAGCTGGTGGGAGACACTGTCAAAGGCTTTAGACATGTCTAGAAATATAGAAGCAACCTATTGTCCTTTGTTCAAGTGTTGGTGGATAGAGTCAGTAAAGGCAAGGAGAGCTGTACTAGTACTGTGCTTTGGCCAGAAACCATGCTGAGAATTGGAAAGTAGGTTGTTGAGAAGGAAGTAGTTTAAGAGTTGGCTGTGGATGCATTTCTCTAGGATTTTTACGAGGGGGGGAGAGGATTGCTATGGGGCGGAAGTTTGTTATTTCTTTGGATGGGCCACCTTTATGGAGTGGAATAATATGAAATATTTTCCAAATGCGAGGGACATACTGTTCATTGATAGAGCAGTTGATGAGTATTGAGATGGGATAAGCAATTGCAGGGGCTACCAGCTTCAGTAATTCATTAGGGAGTTTGTCAGCAGCTGTGTGCCTTGGTTTGAGCTTGGATTAATGAGTTTTTATGTAGTTAGTTTGTATAGTTGAGAAGAAGAGGGGATTGTGACTGACTATAGTACTAGGGATGGTAAGTGACTGAGCTGGTTGGTTGTCCAGAAGGGAGGTTACTGCTCTGATGTATTTGGGTGTTAAATTGGGTAGCTATGGGGACAGTATTATTAGAAGAGTTTGGGAAGGGGGTGAAGTTTGACCTGGGTTTAAGAATTGGTTGATACAACGCCAGAAATTTTTTGGGTTGTTTTGTTTTTTTGCTGACAGGATAGAAAGTATGCTTATTTGTCACTTTTTAATTGTAGTTTTGTTAAGGTTCTTAGCTGTTGATAGTTGGTTAGGTTTGATTTTTCCCTAGTTGTATGATATTTTGACCAGGCATTGTCTCTGCTTCGCATTAGTAATTTGGTACTTTTGGACAACCATGGGAGAGGCTTGGTCCTAACATGAATTTTTATGGTAGAGGCCAGCTTATTGAGAGTAGTAAGGAAGGTTTCATTGAAGTACTGAACTGCATCATCTAATTGTAGGTATTTAAGAGGGGCACAGTTACACTGCTGTAGTAGTAGGTGGAAAGTAGTGAGGGAGAAATATTTTTTGGTAGTAATGTGTTTGTAAATAATGTTACTTTCTGGGTAAACATGTTTTTTTTTATAAAGAAATGTTGGGTAGTGGTCACTGAGGGTGTCTGGTAGGCATCTGGCTAAGTGACCTTGATTGGGTCTGTTGGTTAGGATCCAGTCTAAAGTAGAGTGCTTGCTAGAGTGTTTATCGATACGAGTTGGGCAGTTTATGGTCTGGGTGAAGGAGAAGAGATTAATAAAGTTGGATGGGTTGTTAGTAGTACAGGAGAACCAATCTAAGTTGAAGTCACCCAGAATAAAGGTTTCTTGGGTGAATTCAGTGGATGCCCAGGAGAGTAGGTGTTTGATACTAGGGAGGTTGTTGACAGGAGGGAGGTAGGTGGCTATAATAACTATTCCTTTATTGGGGCTGATTTCAAGGTGGGTGAGTAATAATTCTGAGTTAGGAATAGTGGGAGGTGAGTAGTTCAGTTGGGTTATTTTGAGTGTATTTTTAAACATTACTGCAACACCCCTGCCACGTTTGTTGAGCCTATACATTTATATAATCTTGTAGCCTGGTGTTAGAGTTTCTGTATCCTTAATGTGGGGCTTTAGCCAGGCTTCAGTTAACACTACTATATCTGGAGAGTAGTGGGATAGTGTAGCATGTAGGTTGTTGGTCTTGTTTAGGATGCTACGGAAGTTGAGATTCAAAAGGAGTAGGTTTGAGTTGGGGGATTTTTGGAAAGGAGTTAGGGGATGTGAGTGAGAATAGGATGGAGAGATTGTGGAGTATGTGGAAGTTAGTGTGTGCTGTGGTTCACAGCTTATGGGACCTGGGTTGGGGAGGGTGTCAGATAGCAGTTTTATGTGAGTGATGGAGTGAAGTAGATGGAAATTAAGTTTGTTTATAGTTGTGAGGTATGTTGGGAATGAGGCTTTGTCTTGGTGGTTGTCTAGGAGTTTGAAGGGTGAGAGAAGTGAGGTTAAGTGAGTGAAGAGGTGAGGGCCTATGTTACTGATGGTTAATGGTAAGGTTTCTGTCAAAGCCAGCTACCTATCCATCAAGCTACACAAGTTAATGAAGTTAATGTTGAATTGGAAGAATTTGCCAAAAATTCCAGCATGGGAAGTAGTGGTAGTGGCCTAGACAAGGTCCAGGTGGGCAGCCTGGAGTGTATGCCAACTGTCTGTGGCCTCTTAAACCCTTTCCAGGAACTCAATCAGGTCATGCAGACATGATTTGGCTCTTATAAAGCCAAACTGTTTAGCATCCAGGGATATCAGATTAATCAAATGTCAATGACCTGTAATTCTATGGGTCAGTAGAGGATAACCTTTATGTAAGGGTACCACAACACCTGTTTAACATACCTTGAGGATATAACTTCTAGAGAGCATCAAGTTGAAGAGCTGATATGAGGGGTTTGTGAGATGGAACTTAATGCTTCTCAACAGATAATGCACATTTTTTCTGTTGGGGAGTGGGGATTTCAGATGTGTGCCATCAGCTATGGCTGAAGGGAAAAGCTATATTACCTGCAACACTACATAAGCTTTTTCTTAGGCATAGTTATGCTGTTATTGTGTTATTGCAATTAGTTTTACTACTTAGTTCTTTTTTTTTTTTTTTGTGGCAAAGTACTTGCCCACAAGACAGAAATTCAGTTACCCATAGACATAAATCCCCCTCCATGGATCACGATGCACATGAGGACTACTTGACCAGACTGGAGTCAGTCCAAATACTGCCAAACACATGGTCATGGGGGATTTCAATTATCCCACCATCAACTGGGAAACCTACTCTAGCCCTAACTCACTAGTGCAAATGTTCATTAACTTTGTTAATTCAAATGCCCTGAAACAAATTGTTCAAACCCCAAAAAGAGACAAACATACTATATCTGGTCTTCACTAACATGACAGACAGGTGCACCATCGCAACTGATGAAAACTTTACTTCCTTATCCCCTCCAGACCTATCACACACTTGCCCTCAACCCCCCCCCCCCCACACACACTTTACATATCTGAAGAGCAAGTCAGTGTTAAACTCTTAGCCTAGAGGGTTTCTCTGTATTTATAAGTGTTAGTCACATATCTTTGAATTTATTACTTCTCAATATCTGAGTTGTTTGGCTTCTGCTACATACCTACAATCAACTGCATTACTAACTGAGTTAAGTACAAACTTGCAGGGTTAAAGATTGTACTGCATTTTATTTTATTTTTCTGTGTATTTAATTGTTTCATTGGTCTGTGTCTCTATAGTTATTTATTTTTCTATTCAATTGTTTCATAAAATACTGTGGTCTCTCTCTGTCTCTGCAGGTAGTTTCCCGCCCACCGTCCCTGTTCTTGTTTTGGAATTAATCTTGGTGGCTTTGGAATTGCCTGCCCCTCCTGTAAATTTGCATTTGAACACTCCTCCTGGGTATATCTCATTTGCTCACTCAACCAAGTACAGTGAGATCATATTTTGACTTCAGACACTCCTACCAGTCCCATCTGTTCAGCTCTATCCCAGTCTAATGTCACTAGCTCATTCTACCTAATACAGACAGAACATTTGTGAAGGGCAAGCCACTTAGGTCCTTAATTTTGAATTATCTTCTGTTTCTTCTTTTACCCTTTCTACTTTCCAAAAAAATGAAAAAAAAAATCTAAGCTTGTCTCCTGCCTTTCCTGTAACTAGTTTAGTCTAGATACAGATTTGCTTTAACCAGGACTGTTTATAAGCTTCTGAACCCCCAAAGCCTTTCTGTGTTGGAGGGAAGCCTTCTAGCTTATCAGTGGTTGTGGTCAGCACTAGGTAGCCCATCTACCACAAGAGTGGTTTCTGGCCCAGAAATTTTAGTTTATTGGCCGTTTGGGCAGTTTTTCTATCTCTTTCAACTTTCTGGTTTAAAAGTCTGCATCTGCACTTGTTTCCCACCTTTCCTGTAACAAGTCTAGTACAGATACAGATTTGCTGTATCCAGGACTGTTTGTCAGCTTCTGAGCCCCTCAAGCCTTTCTGTGTCGGAGGGAAGCCTTTTAGCTTATCAGTGGGAGTGGTAAGCACTAGGTAGCCTATCTACCACAAGAGTGGTTTCTGACCCAGAAATTGTAATTTATTGGCCGTTTGGCAGTTTTTCCATCTCTTTCAACTTTCTGGCTTAAAAGCCTGCGTTTGCGCTTGTTTCCCACCTTTCCTGTAACTAGTCTAATCCAGATACAGATTTGCTGTGTCCAGGACTGTTTGTAAGCTTCTGAGCTCCCCAACCCTTTCTGCATTGGAGGGAAGCCTTCTAGCTTATCAGTGGGAGTGGTAAACACTAGGTAGCCTATCTACCACAAGAGTTGATTCTGGCCCAGAAATTGTAGTTTATTGGCCGTTTGGCAATTTTTCCATCACTTTCAACTTTCTGGCTTAAAAGCCCATGTTTGCGCTCCTTTCCCACCTT
Organism: Protopterus annectens; assembly: GCF_019279795.1. Taxonomy (NCBI): domain Eukaryota; kingdom Metazoa; phylum Chordata; order Ceratodontiformes; family Protopteridae; genus Protopterus; species Protopterus annectens. Next base: position 1,898,576,667 of record NC_056725.1, read on the forward strand.
TCCTGTAACTAGTCTAGTCCAAATACAGATTTGCTGTATCCAGGACTGCTTGTAAGCTTCTGAGCCACCAAGCTTTCTATGTTGGAGGGAAACATTGTACCATATCAGTGGGAGTGGTAAGTACTAGGTAGCCTGTCTACCACAAGTTCCAGGTATAGATTCTTAGTTTTAGCACTTGAATTTACTTATTCATGCTCAGCACTTGTTCAGAAGTTGTTGTTAGCACTACATAAGCTACAAATTACTACAGCACCCAACCTTCCTCTTTACCTAGAGGAAAACAGTTTTTGTACTTACTTTCCTCACTTGCTTAGAGAAAAACAGCTCTTATACTCACTTTCCTCACTTGTCTAGAGGAAAGTAGTTTTTTATTCAGGCATGTCCAGGGGTCAGCTACCAGTGTTCTCTCCTGTCTATCTGATGAATCTGGGCATCTTGAGGCAATGTAGCAATTGCCTCATGTACACAAACAACCCTCTCCTCCTACCACTCAACACCACAACCTGTGAGAGATGCACTTATCTAGCCAAACTGGAGGTAAAGCTCTCTCCAACCAAGACTGAACCTGACAGTCAAGAGGAGAAGGTAAACACTTGCACCACACCACACTCATCACATAGTCCCACTAAACCTACACCACCAAAATCCACACATAGAAACACAAAAACATTCACAGAGGCTCTCAATAATAATCTGCTCAAGCAACAGAGACCTCCAAAGCAGAAACACAAGCAACATCCACCCCCCCAACACAACCCAAATGACACATAGCCCACAGACTCAGTGCGCCAATAAACCACAACCCATAAGGCAAACCAATGTACCCAACACACTAGTCATATGTGACTATAGTCAGGCACACTGATGTCCCACTCACCAGGCTAAACAAGGAGAAGGTTACTGTCAGTTGCCTGTCGGGTGCCAGGATCTGCCACATAACCCGTGCATTCAGGTCACTCCAGAACAAGTACAAATATGATTCTGTCATTGTCCATGTTGGTGTGAATGACCTGAGACGTACCTCCCTGGACTATGTGAAAAGAGACATGGAAGAGCTCTCCGATCTTGTAGCCCAGGCATGTATGACCCTAGCCCTGAGTAGCATCCTGCCATCGCCCAGAATGATACCGCAGTACAAGGACAAAATGATTGACTTCAACAATTGGCTAAACTTCTGGTGTCATTCTAAGGGGATCCAGTATCTGTCTGCCTGGGACAACATGGTCAACAGACCATGATGATTTGCCAGAGATGGCCTGCACCTGTCACCCCTGGGATTCAGGATACTGGCTAAGGCTCTTGCCACCCCTATAGTGCCTTTTTAGGCAAGGTTCAAATGACAAATTCACCACTGTAACAGGAACAGGCAAGCAAAAACTGAGGGTAATGCTACTCAATGCTAGAAGTCTAAATCTCAAAATGCACTCACTTGAGGCACTTCCTAAAATGGAGAACATCAATATCTGTGCAGTGACTGAGACCTGGTTCAAGCACCTTTGCATTTCCAGGCTATAACTCATGCCACACTTTTTGGCCAACTAACCTGGACCAGAACAACAAAGGTGGAGGTGTGTCCATATTCATTAAGGATATCCACACCTCCAGACTAGTTGCGTAGCATAATGCATCCAAGGTTATCCAAGTGCAACTAACTCTGGGCAAAACTGCAATCCAAATTGTAGCTTGCAACAGATCCCCCACCATGCCCCAGGATTCCCACTCATCTTTCTTGATATAATGGAAAATATTAGGGTTCAACCAGACACCCTAATAATGGGCGACTTCAACTACCCCAACATTAACTGGGAAAACTACTCATGTACCAACTCGTTCACTCAACGCTTTCTGGAATTCATAAATTCCAGTGCCCTGGATCAACTTATCCACATCCCCACCAGGATCAACAATATCCTAGACCTAGTCATTACCAACATGAGTCACCGGTGTTCCACACCTGAAATCAACTCCTCATTGGTCAGATCCGACCATAAGCTAATCACCCCAGATATCTGCATACTGTCCCCACCCACCATTAAGGAAACCATGGTAAAAAATTTCTCCAAAGCCAACTTCATGCTTCTTAAGACAGAAGTGGCAAACTTCATGACACCCATGCAGATGGACAATACAGTTATGACTGCTGAATCCTGCACAAATGCACTCTATAAGCACTTACATGAGTGCATGGATCGTGCTATCCCAAACAGAACCAAGACGCTATCCTCCAAAAATAGGAAGCCAATCTGGTGGTCCCCTACCATAAATAAACTCTACAACAGAAGGAAGAAACTAATGTAAAAACAGAACAGACAGTAGGCCATACTACAAAAGTGAAGTCAAAAAGTGTACAACCCTTAAAATTATGTTTTAGCTATTCTAGGAATATAAAATATTATACGGATATGATTAACAAACATTGCAATATTCTAACTTCTGACAAACAAGTAAGTAAGTTGATAGGGATGCATCCACAATTCACTTTTAAGAATAAGAAATCATTAAAAAGACAACTTTGCACCCCTAGAGATCAAATTATGCAAAATGATAATGTGGGGACTAAGCCGTGTACTAAATGTCAATTTTATAGATTTATAGACACAAGTACAGTAAGATCTGCCAGTTGTACTGCCTTGTACTTTATTATTAGTCATAATTTATATACGCACACACAAATTATTCATTATACTTTTTTGACAGGGATATGTATATTAATTCCATCTGTTGTAGTACTAGCTAAATTATATAACTAGTATAGTACAAATAGTTACACATTTTGCGTGCATTAAGCATTTAGGTAGTAATCGTTTTTTATATTTATTTTTATTTTCCATTTTTGTATGTTTTGGAGTAGCAGATGTATTGTTCTATTTTTAAAGCTTGTTGGCCTTTAGACTAGTTATGAGGACTCAAATATGCTTTTGTACTGCTAGCAACTTTGTCAATTTGATACATATCTTTTTATGATAAACGTTAAATATTAGATGTTTTATATTTTGTATATATTTTATATTATTTACATATATACACACCTATATATAGTATGTATCATTAATTAGTATTATAATTATTATATATATATATATATATATATATATATATATATATATATATATAGATATATATGTATATTTTTATATGTCTTTAAGAATTTAATTTGATCATGTGACTTTTGGTATAAATGCAGGTGCAAGTGTGATATTTGTTACACCTAAATAAGCCTAATGGTGAAAGCGCTTGTGTTTTGCTACAATAAAACGATTTGGAGAAGCCTGGAGCCTTACCTCTGTTCTGTTTTTACATTTGAATTTAGTCTACTCTTTTTACTGAGGTACCTGGTAGCTGTTGGGACTGTTTTGTGCCTTATTCAGAAGGAAGAAACTGTTACAAAAGAGTAAAATCCCATGAGTGGAGGAGCTCCCTGGTCAGCCTCAATAAGAAGGTGAGATCCCTTATAAGATCCTCCAAAGCTAGCTATGAAAACAAAATCGCCACTGATTCTAAGGGCAACCACAAAGCATTCTAAAGCTATGTCAAGAATCTCAGTGGCAACACCCAGATCTGCTCTGAGTTACAGCACAACATCACGAAAATTACAGAACCAACTGATATTGCCAACATCCTGTCAGATAGGTTCAGTACTAACTTTGTCCCCCTATCACCCCCTAAAGGGCCCATATTTATACAAGAAGAATGCAGAGTCCCTGTAATCACATCTATGCAGGTAAAAGCTGCACTCTCTAAGACCAAAAACACAGCATCCATGGGACCGGACAACATCCCAGGCTGCGTTTTACATGAACTTCAGAATTAACTGGCTCCCCACCTAAGCATCATGTTCAATCATAGTCTCATGTCCGGCTCTGTGCCCACTGAATGGTGCACAGCAACAGTTATCCCACTCCACAAAGGAGGAGCCATCACTGATCCTGGGAGCTATTGCCCTATTAGCCTGACGAGCCTGTCTGCAAGGCCATGGAACATATCATCATGGAACTCATAAACAAAGACATTGGCAACCTCCAAACTCTGGACCCCACCCAGTTTGAGTTTGTGAAAGGCAGATCATGCCTTCTGAACCTGATTGACTTCTTTGAGGCAGTCACCAAAGCCATAGACGAGGGTACAGTGGTTCACACAGCTTATCTTGCCCTCGCCAAGGCTTTTGACACCATCCCCCATTCTGGAATTATAGCTAAACTCACTAAACTAGGTATAAATCCCTACGTCACAAGATGGGCTGCCAACTGGCTCACTGACAGAACCTACACTGTAAAAGTTGTAGACTCCTAATCTGACTTCAAACCAGTGACAAGTGGAGTACCACAGGGTTCAGTCCCAGGACCTCTACTGCTTGGTATCTACTTTTCTGAAGTACAGGCTAACACAGAAGGCCTCTGGCTAATGAAGTTCACAGATGACTGCAAACTAGGAGCCATAGTCGAGTCCCCAAATGATGTGGACATCCTACAGAAGGGCCTCACTGAGACAGATGCCTGGTGTCAGAGGCATGGCCTGAAGCTCAATGCCAAAAAGTACATTGTCATCCCCTTTGGTAAAAATTCAGTACCCATGAACTACCACATAAGTGGCAGTCTACTTAATGCCAAATGTGTGATAAAAGACCTTGGGACCCAGGTGGACAGTAATCTCTCCTTTGATAATCACATCGCCACAGTAGTCAGGAAGTCCTTCTATGTGGCACATCTCATCACAAAAGGGTTCTCATCCAGGAAAAAAGAGGTCATTGTTCCCCTCTACTCGGCACTCATTAGACCCATTATAGAGTACAACGCCCCTTTTGGAATTTACCTCACAAGACATCTGAAGCAGCTGGAAAGGCCATAGAAACACTTCACAAAGATGATTACTGGCCTCAAACAGATGCCCTACACTGACCGTCTCAAAAAACTCCAGCTTTACTCTGTAGCATATTGCCTACTCCAAGTAGATCTCTGCCTAACATATAAAGCTATGTTAAACCCAGAACTGTTGGACATGCTACACTTTAGGAAATCCCAGTCCCTCTGAGCTACATGCTCTAGGGACCTAAACCTTGTCAGCACAATAAACATGACATGCTGGAGGGATAGATTCTTGTCCCAGACACTTCCTATACTCTGGAACAAGCTACCCATCTATGTCAAGCAAAGTTCCTCATTAGCACTCTTCAAGAAAGATCTTGATGAGTGGATGGAAAATAGGAAATACACCCCGAGGATCACTTCTGTGGATCTGCTCTACAGGGACACAGGAAATTAACTTTGGCGTAAGTCAGGGAACCTTGTTGGCTAGGCTTACTTAGGCCCTTGGGCTGATAGCCTAGTACCTACATATGAACCTATGAACCTATACAATTTATACTGAAGATAGTGCCCGCAACCCTCCTGGAAATGGGTAGTCATTACTAAATAGAATCCTGGGTATTGACTAGAGTATCTATGGTATTACATTGGGATGAAACAACTAGGCTTGAAATGACCTCGAGGTTGATAGCCTACTAACCTCCTATGATCCTAAACTGCTATTCTTGTCCACATATATACTCTGTTTATGTGCATCATTGACATTTGCAGGACACTTAGTACATGTATTGGCTGGATAAGTTCATGGGTATATCCCAGGCATGCAATCCAGAAGACCAGTGAGAAGTCCAGCCAGCTAATCCTGAGAAAAGTCAAATGAGTTCCAGAAAATGATATATAAGACAGATATTTCCATGTATGTGGAACAGCACCAGCAAGTTACAAGGCAATCAAACATGGCAGAAGTCCCAGTACAACAAATGGTATTGTTGTAAAGTGCAATATTTGTCTTACAGCTAAAACCCAGTATATTGCATGATCACTGAGATGCATTTTGTTTTTGAAAATACAATATTATGTATTTCCTTTTGATAGAGAGAGGCAGGGGGTATAACAATGTAGTCATGGCCTCCTGTACTGCTTTTTTTATTTATCCAGAGAGCTTGTCTCAACTCAGATGGCCACCAGCAGAATTTATCTTACTGTCAAGACAAGCAGTGACTACTTTAGGTCACTGATGATTGCTACCAGCTCAGCTACTGAACCCTTGAACAGAATCAATTCTGAATTCCCATTCCCAGCCTCCTTGGGTATATGGGAGCTCTTCTAAAGGTGGAAGTTGAACTTATCCCATACAACTGCACCAGTTAAACATTGTCAGTACACCTTCTCTTCATGTTGTGGTTTCCTGGATCTGTCCAGCAATCACTCCTGCCAAGTGGACCAAACCAGCAGTAAATGGAGATTAAATCCACGACAAATTCACAACAAACCAAATGACCAGGTCACCAACTTTTAATAACAATTACACTCAGTATACACTCTAGAGCCTCAGCTCAAGGTACAGCAATGGGTACTCCATTTGCCCCAATGTATGGCAACCTATTTATGGGCCTGTTTGAAATGGAATATTTTTGTAAACATGAATTGTTTTGTAAATTGGTTGTAAGGTACTACAGATTTATAGATGACTTGATTTGTCTTTGTCGAGGAGTTTCTGAATATGTTCAACATTTTATAGAAGATTTTATAGAAGATATATAAAAAAAATAGGTTTGCCATTAAGTTCGATGGCCTACAATGTGAAACTAGTGTAGTTCTTTTAGATATTTTTCTACATGGTAATTGTTATGGGCATATAAAAACTAGAGTGAATAGGAAGTTTGATGAAGTCAATCATTTTTTTGAATGCAAGTAGTTGCCATCCACCCTATACAATTAAAGCACTTCCTTATGTGGAATTTGTATGTATTTCTCGCTTATGCAATGACATAGGTGTTTTGAGGGAAGAATGGGCTGAAACTACAAATATGTTTTTAGAAAGGGTTACAACAAAGATTTAATAGAAGCAGTGGAGCATGCTCAATGTAAGATGGATAAGAAATTTGAGGTAGTGGGCACTAAATTATAAAAGTCATGGAAATGAGAACAATAACAAATATTTATAGTTACTAGCTACGATATTCTGAGTGAGGAAGTTAAAAAGGTTATACTATATTATTGGGACTTTTTATCGAAATATAAGGACTTGCAGAAAGTAATAGAAAAAGTCCCAATGTTCTCTTATAAGAGAGGATGCAGCATAAAGGACATTGTAGTTCATAGTAGATTTGAACAACCTGTGTACATTTTAGTAAAGCAACCTGCCAATATGGGTACTTTTCCTTGCAATAAATGTATTAGTTGTGATTATATTGTACAATCATTTGATAAAATAAATGGAGTTCCATTTAAACCCATTGACAGATATTATTGCCAGACAGAAAGTATAATTTATGGTTTAAAATGTGGTTGTGGTTTATTTTACATTGGTGAGACTAAGAGGGCTTTTAAGCTTTGGTTGCAAGAGCACTTAAGATATATCAAGAATGGTAAACTTGAAAGCCACTTAGCAAGACATTTTAAATATCATCATGGATGTAGCCCTTATAGCCTTGAGGGGACAATTTTAGAAAAGATAAATGTTGAATTAATTAATTTTAATATAAAACAGAAATTGTTATACAAAGAGACTTTGCTTATTTTAAAATTTTCAACATTGTCCCATGGAGGGCTTAATGTTGAGTGTAATTGGCAGTATCTTGTTTGAGGTAATTGTTTTGTTTAATTGTATAGTTGGGGAGGGACTTTTTGTATATAATAAGGTTGTTTTTTCTAAAGTTTTTACTCCTGGAAGGCTTTTTGAGCCGAGGCGCTAGAGTGTATACTGAGTGTAATTGTTATTAAAAGCTGGTGACCTGGTCATTTGGTTTGTTGTGGATTTGTCATGGATTTATTCATTTGTTCTTGCCTATTTTGTTGTTACATATAAGTAGATGGAGATTACCTGACAGCTGTGTACCTCTCCTGAGGTGACCACTGATAGTATATGGTTTCACTTCTAATGGCATGAAGTGACATGAAGCTAGTCACCAGCCTTTGTACCAACGTGCTCTACCAAGTACACTTATGAGCATCCTTATGATATAACATTTTTTTTGTATTAGCTGTTTGTACCCATCACAGTCTACTAGGCATGTCGACCTCTTCATGCTAATATGTTCATGTGATTCTTGAAGTTTTACTCAAGCTATAGAAGCAGTAAGTATAAAATTATAATACACTATAGCATCTGTCTTTATGACAGAATAATGCTCTAAATAGCTTTTATGTGTCACTATTTTAACAGGCAAGAGTTTTCCTTTGTATAACTTGACAATCTATTGTGGTGATCCAGTTATAACCTCCATTCTACCAGGGAGCCAGATTCTAAATCGGTTAACCTTTCCTCCCCATCCTCATTATAGTGTAGCTTGCAGGTTATGGAGCATGAAATCACCTAACAGGAAGACACTGGGACTGCAGACCAACACTAAATACATAATCACTACACATTTTAACTACAGTAGTAAATCCATTTGTAGAAAACATGATTCAGAATATCAGTTAAGATGAACTGTTGTATTGCTCATTTTATTATTTGCTGTCTGCTACTGATGGTGACCACCATATTTCTCAACTGTCCAGATTTTCACAGAATATTTAGATTTTTGCCTTATATTTTGCTGTCTGTCATAAAAAATTTGGTTTTCTGGCAAATCCCTGAGGATTGAGGTCACTACATAACGGCAGACATTCTAGTTTAGAATTTAGAACCTTCAGAAAATGCATTCTAACACAAATCCTGTTATTCCAGCAACTTCCTAAGTTTATAAGAAGAATGTTTAAAATGTGTCTGTATTTGTGGGTCTTTGACCCTTCCAAATATTTAGGCTTTGACTAGATTTCTTGCACTAAGAGTCATAACTGACTATAGACCCCGATCTTTGCAATGTGAGGACATCGAGGAATTCCTAAATAAGCTGAATGTCTACTTCAGCAGATTTGAGGAAGGAAACAGAACAACAGCAAAGAAAATGCCCATCGGCCATAATGAGAAGATGCTCATGCTCAACCCAGCTGATGTCTAAAGGGCACTGTGCAGAGTTAACCCAAGAAATCAGCTGGGTCTGACAACATCCTAGAGCGTGTGCTCAGGGACTGCACAGTGCAATTAACAAATGTCCTCACGGATATTTTCAATAACTCTCTGAGTCAGCAAATAGTTCCGAGATGCTTCAAGGATACAACAGTCATTCCATTACCAAAGAAGTCTCCACCATCTTGCCTAAATGACTACCGCCCTGTAGTCCTCATCTCCATAGTGATGAAGTGTTTTGAAAGGCTGGTCAAGGATGCCATAACATCTGGGCTGCCTGCTGATCTTGACCCTCTGTAGTTTGCTTACCGAACAAACTACTCTATGGCAGATGCCATCTCTCTAGCACTCCATCTATTGATGTAACACCTTGAGAATAAAAACACCTATGAGAGGGTATTCATTAACATCAACTCTGCTTTTGACACAGTCATCCATCTTCATCTGGTAATGAAGCTACTCCAGCTAGGTGTCAACACTCCACTTTGTAACTGGGTTCTTGACTTTCTCACAGACAGACCTCAGATAGTGTGTGCAGGAAATAACTCCTCAGATAGCATCACTCAACACTGGAGTTCCACAAGAATGTTTACTAAGTCCCTTGCTGTTCATCCTGTTAACACATGATTGTACAGTCAGGTACAATACAAATCACATCATCAAGTTTGCTGATGACACAACAGTGGTGGGCCTCATCAGTAATGATGATGAAACAGCGTAAACAGATGAGGTGGAGCAACTGATTACCTGGTGTGGAAATAATAACTTAGTACTAAATGTGAACAAGACAAAGAGTTATTTTATCTGATGAAGTCCTTTTTGGAGGGATGAAAGCACTTATGAATATATATTAGCTGTTGTTTTTTACTTCTAATAAGAGTTGAACTGCTTTGTCGATTGTTTTATACACCTCACCATAACTTTGTGGAGCGTTAGAGTGCTTTGTGATTTTTTTTTCAGTGTGGATTCATTGCTGCCATTTTTTTTGGTAACAAGACAAACGAGATAATTGTGGACTACAGGAAAAATCGCAAGGAACATTCTCTCCTCACCATCCATGGGGAAACAGTGGAAAGAGTGAGAAGCACAAAGTTTCTGGGAGTGCAGATCGATGAGGACTTGTCTTGGAACACAAATATAAATGCCATAGTCAAGAAAGTGCACCAGAGATTGCACTTATTAAGAAGGCTGAGGAGAGCGAATCTCCCATTGACAGTTTTCACTACCTTCGACAGAGGTACTATAGAAAACATCCTGATGAACAACCACGTAGTATGGTATGAAAGCTGCTCTACCTCTGAGCGCAAATTCCTCCAGAGAGTGGTGAAAACAGTCGAGATCATTAAGACCACCTTACCACCTATCCATAATTTGTACTAATCCAGATGTCTCAGCAGGACCAGAGGAATAATTAGAGACTGCACTAACCCTGCTTACAGACTATTCCTGCATCTATCATCTGGAAAGTGCTTCCGAAGCATACGTTGCAAAACTACAAGATACAGGAACAGCTTCTTCCCTAACGACTACACTCCATGATGTTCACCTGGGTCAGTGGAAACTGTCTCAATTTGTGCAAGAACCTGGTTACCAGTCTCACCTAATACTTAGTGCAATATTCACCATGACTGTAACTTATAGGCCATCTAGGGCAGTAGCAATGCAGTAAAATATCTCTTCCTTCAGTGCAATGCATGTTGTGAATTTGTAAATTAACCATAGTGCAATACTCTAAGGTCTATAGTGCAAAACTCCAATGTTCACAGTGCAATACTCAAATGTCTCTTTCTATGTAAGGATCAATGCAATGTCTTAACCAAGTACCTGTGCAATACTAAAGTCTCATGCAAGTAAGTGTTCACATTGAAAAGTGTTAAAGTGTGTTTCTAATTATGTGCAATATTAGTCTGTCTACCTGCATGCCCGTGAAGTAATAGCTAGGTGTTATATGTGTAAATGTCTGTAAAAATAGTCTGTATGTTGTCTGCACATTGAGTCCAGAGACATGGAATTTTGTTCAGTTTTTGCACTTTTGTGATTTATGAATGATAATAATGTTTACTTTGACTTTGATAAGTACGGTCATAGCTGGCCTTAGGCATAGGCCAACTAGGCGGCCCACTAGGGCACGGCTGTAGCAGGGGTGCTTTTCCACTATTTATTTGAGTAAGTAGACCAGGATGGGGGCACTGGGTAGTGTGATGGGGGGGGGGCACCATGGAGCCCTTTTGCCTAGGGCACCAGCTGACCTAAGGCCGCTCCTGGGTATGGTGACAACTGACCATATAGTCACCTGCATGGATCACAGGGATATATGCTTGTTTGTAAATTATCTGATGAAGCTGCCTTTTACCCTGAAAATGTAGTGCTAACATCTAGTGTTATTTCAAAATCCTGATGTTATTTGTCAGCTCAGTCTTCACAAAAACATAGTTCTTACAATTTATGCCATTAACCACATTTTAACTAACATTGTGTACTTACATGTTAAGTAAAATATATATACAAATAGTGGCAGCATTTTCACAAAATGCTACAATATGTGGTAAAGTAAGCCATAATAAGAAAGTTTTAAGTGATTTACTTCAAACTTAGTTTCATCATTGTTGGTTACAAGTTAGAGTTCAATAGTTACTGGAAACCTTTTCAGTAGCAAAGAGAATTCTACAAATGGTGTGAAATGAAATCACAATATGTCCATTCATTTTGATGAGGTAGCAGAAACAGAGTTCTTTCTGTATGACTGAGAGATGCCCTTATTATCAGTGCTTCACCCGGAAAGGATTACAATTTCAACTTCCTAAAGGATTTTGGTCTCATTTGACAACTTGCAGTCAGAGGGAAATGTTGGGAGAGAGTTTAGTGTGATATTGCTTAATTCTTTTTGTCCTATATTTAGAACAAAGCTGGTTGAGTTTTGTGAAAGGAAGAATTATGAATTTACACCCCTTTTTGGAATGTATTAGTAATAATGACCAAGTTTTGTTGCACAGTTATGGGTAGGTCTTTGAGGAATCATTTCAAAAATGGATCATCACCTTTGTAGAGGAATGCTGCAACATCACAGTGTAATACAATTGAACCAGACAGCTGCTGAATATTACAGGTATGTACAACTTTTATTACTTCTGAGAGATTTTCCTTGAACTGTGATGAATTACTGGTTTTCAGCTGTTGTGTTGTGCATGCACATTGAGGAAGAAGTAAGTACAAAGTGTACTTTTGTTGCATTTTCCTTAAAGGGTGTAATGTTCTGTACTATTTGAATTTACTGGTGTACTCCAAGTTTTCTGTTTTAACTGTGGTTTTGGTGGACAATTACTTCTATGTATGGGTAGGATATTCCAACCTTTGGGCTTACTTGCACAGATTGAGTATCTACTTATTTGAGTGAGTGCATGTGTACATGTGTGTGGCTTGAGGTTACTTGTTTATGGGTAGTGGGCAGGAAAATGTATGCTCGTTGCTGCAGCTTCCTTAGATGATTAATAGCATATAAACTACACAGTGAGACACTTAAAAGACCTCCTGGCAAAATGCAAAATCACTACTGTATATTGGTAACCATTAGCCTAGTTAGGTAAATGTAACATAGTGATTGATGAGAACACTTAGGCTCTCAGGATTTCTCCAATACTTTGTTTACTTAATAAAAGACAAGATGGAGTCAGAGGCAATCAGCCTAAGCAACAGAAGACTTTCATTTCCCCAAGAATTTCTTGTTTCTAGTACCACAATGAGAATGGACCCCATTCCTAAGTCAAAGTATGATTATAGTGCATGAAGTTAGTATTGTTTCAATTTTTGATGTTAGCCAAAAGTGCTCATTGCAACACCCACAATCTGCCCAGAACTGAATGCTTTTGTAATTCATATGGAGTTATTTGTATTGGTAGCACATAATCTTTTTCAACGTCTTCTATCTGGAAATTCTGGGCTTCTTGCATAATAGTAGCAATACATAATTTCTTCTATATCCTCAATAGTCCACTCTGTCATCATTATGGCTCTTTTCGACCTGTATTTTTTGTGTCTTTTGAGGACTACTACTTCTCTGTATAACTGGGGGGGGGGGGGCATCCTCCCCCAGAGCCTGTCTTAACCCCATTGCAGGAATGTTTCCACGTCTTGAGGATTCTACGCTGCCATGTTTCCACTCCTGGCACCAATGCATCTATCAGGACGGGACGCTTTTTTATCCTGGGATTTGTGCACCCACCTGTCTTTTTTATTTTTTAACCTACATCTGTCCATGATATATGCTATACAAAACTATAGTCTATATATCAGCGTCATCTTGGTGAGATTTTGTGAAAATAGGGTCCACTATATGAAGATACTCACCAAGACTTGAGAATGAATTCAGTTCCTGCAAAACTACTCTCATTTTCTTGCTAATTTTATCATCTGTCCATTCAGACCTCAAAGAGAAGCAGGATTTTTCTTAAGTTTATACAGTTTGTATATAAAGCTTCAAATGAATGCCATTATTCATGCATTAATGCACATAAACACTTTGGGTACATCTTGCAATGATGCAAACAATTATAATTTTGTTACCTTGTTCTTTATTATTAAGCCAGTTCACAGCCATTTCCCCAGTGTTGTTTTCTTCCTGTTATTCCTTACTGTAACATTGTTTGTAGACTCTGTGTGTATTGATGTGTGGGGGGCAAACATTTGGATGTGTAGTTAAGTACTGCGTCTGAGATGTCATCTGTCATATATTTTTGCCTATCTTCTGGCAAATATGCTGTCTGCTATTATAAGGCACCACGATTGCTAATCAGTGTTATCATGAGCACATGATGCTCTATTTGTAAGCAGCAATATTATGTTGTTGGGCCTCACCAGTTGATTTGCATATGCATTTGAGAAAAGTTGCAGATAACAGATATGTGTACTGGTTATTGGACAAGGACAGATAAGTATGCTTTTGTGTAACCTTGGAGGGATGTGTTACAAGGTGGTTTGCCCATTTTTCATCTGACAATAGACATTGAACATGACTGTCATAATTTGTCTTGTGTTAAAGTACTTTGATTATTTCATTTTTACTTGACTCAATGGTATCCTTTTTTACTATTTTAACTTTCTTGAGTTATTAGAAAAAATGTTCTTGGCCTTCTACGTTTTCCTCAACAATATGCATATAAACTGCTTTTAAGAATACCTTACTTGTGATTTCTAATGCAGATTGTGTTCCATATTTCTTCCATATTCAGAGTTATACATTTCCTTTTCTTAATTAGCAGTACAGTATGGGGATGGTAACTGCAAACTGTCTGTACACATGGATAAAATAAATTACATTTCTCCTGGCAAAATCTTTTCTTCAGATATTCTATTCTGCTCACTTTTTATATTGCTTTGTTATTGTGTTTACTTGTTTATTTTTATATTAACAGACAAGTTTTACCCCAAGTCAATTTTATTTGCCATTGTTTATCAAATTACAGTTCAATATGAATGTCTTGGAATTTTACTTTGCAGATAACATTATGTTACATTTTCAAAGAAGTTTTATAGGAATACTTTCAGCTTTCATTTTTTTCTTTTTATTTGTTGTTTTTTTCTTCCCTGCTGCCTGCCAACCATCAGCCCTCCTCAGCACTGGCCAATTGTCCACTCATTTCTTTACCCCAGGGTGACAGACAGCAAAGAGGGGGTGTTATTTAGCCATCTTGTGTCTGTAAGGTAAATACCTTAACCGTTATGTCAACCTCCTATTTAATGAATATGTCTCACTACCATTTGCTTATTTGCCAGAACAGGTTTAAATCTCTGGTCCTGGTGTTTGCTGAATGGCTTGATTTGTGGGGATATAAGAGGTCTTTTAGTACCATATCACTAATAGCTTGATAATCTAGGCATATATCACCCCTATAAAGCCTACAGGACACTGAATACAGGGATAGAGCCTCCAGCCTTTCCTGGTAGCTCAGTTGACATAAAAATTTAAAACATTATGGACCATTAGTCAAGGGATAACTGCTGCTCACCATAATCCCCACTGTTTATAATATTTAGTAATATTTAGTTATATTTCGTGCTGATTATTAAGAAATGAACCACCACTTGCTCCTATAAGGCTGCAGTGCTATATGTATGCATGTGTAACTTAAAGTTACTCCCCGGTGATATATTATAAAAGATAATTAAATATTAGTAAAAATATAGTAAATGGTTGGGGTTAAGCACCCCTTACATGGTACATTAACTTAAACTACATACAAATGTCATTTTGTACAGTAAATGAAATGAAATGTATCTTTCTTTGCTCAATTATTTATTTAAATTTGTTTATCAGAGTAGTGCACTGATTGAAAATCAATTTCAAGCTCAGCCTATGTGAAATGCAAAACATTTCTCAAAACAAAATGACAGAAATGGAAGCAGTAAGAGAGTAAAACCCTAGAAATACGAATAACAGAACTCACAGCACGGGTAGAAACTCCACAAAGACTCCTACTCACAATAAAAAGCAAAACCAAATGAAGTAGTTCAAATAAGATTTAATTAAGTGCTTTCATTTTTAAGTGAAACTTCATCAGAATCACAAAAAACACAGTCAATGCAATTAAGTACAATATATCATCAATCACATGATACAGTACAATAAAAACAACATAAACAAGTTCACCTTACTAATATTGTACCTATATATATATATATATATATATATATATATATATATATATGTGTATATATATATATATATATATATATATATATACTGCGGTAGTGGTGCTGTGGTAGCGTTGTCGCCTCACAGTAAGACATTGTCCTGTTCGATTCTCAGCTAAAGCGTCTTCTGTGTGGAGACATGCGTGAATGGGCGTACCTTCGTTGAAGGTTGTGTGTCAGAGCTGGCAACTCGGTATGTAAAAATCTACTGCCAATCATTAGCAGACCGGAGTTCTGCTGTGGCAACCCCTAACAGGGAAAAGCCAAAAGATACAACACAACATATATATATATATATATATATATATATATATATATATATATATATATATATATATACCTGGGCTTACATGGTGCTGTTTTTTTGATTTAACAGGAAATTTCACAAACTTCCAAAGAGAGCTCCTCTGCACCTCCCCTAGGATTAGATCGTGAAATTTCTAACCCAAAAAATAAAAAATAATGTTCTGGAAATTCAGTAGTAATATGTTTAGCCAAAGCATTGTTATGATCTTTTCTGTCAATGCTATAAAGATGTTCCCGTATCCTATTTTTAAACTCATGTTTTGTTTTTCCAATGTAAAAAGACTTACATTGCTGACAAAGGGCTGTGTAAACAATAACCTTTGAATAACAACTGCAATAAAAATTAGGACTAATAATGATGTTTCCCACTGTTATAACTTCAGTATTCAAAATATAGTTACAAATACCACAACAACCACACTTTGAAGCCTCCCCCTCATTTATTATTGTTACATTGTTGACTACTTATATTACTCTCCATCAACGCCTTGAGGCAAAAACCTCTCCAAACCGCAAACCTAGGGGAAATCCTTATTCTTTTTTATCCAACTCATCCAAATGGTTAAAAATACCCCAGTTTCTTTTAATAATATTCATGATCCCATCCTAATCTGAACTAAAAGTTGTGATAAATGATGTCGTCCAATTCTTAAGAGGAGCATTACTATTCATATGACTATTATAAGAACAGTTCCCCAAAAATGCAACGTAAAAACCACATTCCCTCTTTGTAACAACCTTATTCATAATTTCATTAAGAAATTTGTCTGGATAACCTTGTCTTAAAAACATAACCTTAAATTTATCCCATTCACTTAAAAGCTGGAAAGTTCAGATACCATCCTAGCAGCCTTAACCAGTTGCCCTTTAACCACAGCTTTTTTCTGGTGCAATGGATGGCTGCTGGTAAAGTGCAACATACAATTCGAGTATATACGTTTTCTGAAAATTGAAGAAATGAATCTATTGTTTATTCTATCCTTAGTCATTTCAGTGTTGAGGTAGTACAAAATGATGGCTTATTTTGAACTGTTTATGGAGCAACCAGGTATATTATCAGCATCCTTGGATGATATATTTTTCATTTTGGAGAGTACCTTTAGCAAGTGGTGTTTGGTTAAGGTGGGGGAGTTGATAGTCTGTGGGATATGTGGGATTTATGCAGTTATTTTAGGTATGAAATTAGCACTGACTTTATTCCTAGTATGTCAGCTATTGCTAGTGTATCCAAGTAGGTAGAGCCATTTTTAATAAGTTCAGAGCCATGTTGGGTGTTATTCCTAACTTTCATAATGTCAATGAAGAACAATATGCAGAAGATTTATATGTTTGAAGTCTCTGAACTTTGTGATGTTTACTTCTAACTGTTGGGAGATTTTCAAGGGAATTGTTATCATTTTTTGATTGGATTAACTGGAGGAGGAAGTACCATAGGGAAACTGACATTGATATCATGTTGGTAGGAATGAAGGGAAGTATATTATGTCCTCCAGTGGGTTCTTTGAAATTTTGTTTCAGAGAATTTTGGTCTGTGTTCATGCAATTAAGGAATTTGTGGGTGTAATCTACACTTGAGGTATATGTATTCCAGTTTATAGCCATGTAGATAAAGTCTCCTAGAATAATGGAATTCATGATGATTTGGAGTTTTTCCAGTATATTTACTGAAAAACATTTTAAGAATAATAATTTTACAGTCTTTAAACATACAGTTTAAATAATTATACCAGATAATACATATGATTAAAACATTAGTTAACAATAGCTACAAGTTATATGACAATTTAATAGTTAGAGAAATTTTAGCCAATTTACCGAGAAATTAAAGTTAAGTTAGTATAATACAAACAGGAACTGCAAGAAGTGACAAAAAATATGCTTATGGTATATATAGATAGAAAGCCAGGAGAAAAACTGATAGAAGTAAGGAGGTGAATGAAGAAGGAAGAGTAAGGAGATGTTAGGTATGAATAGGTATTTGTCTACATTTAGGGATATAGTTTAACCTGGTGCTGATCAAGAAAAGAGACAGCTTTTAGCTAGGAAGTTCTTTATCACCCTGGGGAGATGTAGGTCTGGGAACTTGCAGATGTTACAGTCCCACATGCACTGGCTATTTTAGACATTAGTGGCCATTGCTTCACCTCAGTCTGTACCACAGCTGTCTCTGTAGAAAGAGAAGAGAAAGAGAAAAACAGCAGATTAACACACACATGTGGAAAACTGATAAATTAAAATATGGCAATACAGACAGCTATAGGCTGACTGCACTTAGACCATCACCTGGAGAGCCTGCCATGTTTCCTTAGACAAGCTGCTTCTTTCAGTTCTTCTTCCTCTGTCACAGTAAAACACAACGTAATCATCATCACTGTACGTGCCTGAAAACAGAAGTCATTCATAGTGACAGGTGATACTCTGAATATACAGTGCTAAACCATGCACAGAATGCTTTGCAGTAAGATTACTCTCTCTCTCCCCTTGTCCTCATCCTGTTACTGGGCAAGCAGGTCCAGGTATCACATTCACAAGTTATTATACCTGTGCCTGCATTGATCACCAGAGTGAACAATGCCAGTCCAGGTAAGCTGCTACAAGGGCTTAGTTATACAGAGAGAGTAATCATACTCAAGTCTTATCCTGACACCTGCGACTCCACCCTAATGAAGTAAAAAATAAACTAATTCTAAAAGATTTCAAATCAGCATTAAACTGAAGATCCTTGCAGCTGCCTTAGCGATTCTGGCTAATAAAATACTTAGTTGCAAACTCCAGGTGCCCTAGGTCTTCCACCTTTGCCCCGACCTTAGCCTCAGTTGTCAATTCAAAACCCCATCCCCTAGCCATCCGTCACATGTCCTAGTTCAACATGCAAACCTTCTTCTCATTGTAGACATGTCTGTAATCTTTTCATATAAAAATAACTCAGTATTCATGCTTCCTGTTGTATTTGAGGTCTTGGTTCTGCAATATGAAAGACAACAATGTTAGGCATATTTTAACAAGCTATTTTTCAGTTATCTTTCATAAGCATTGGGCTTCCATCTTCTTAATTTCTTGATGTCCTCCCATGATGCCTTTGCCCATTCTGCATGAGAAGCTGCAGCTATTCTAAATGAGTGTGGAATCTAACAGCATGGGGTACATCTTTGGAATCCATGCTGCATCACTACACTGTTTTCTTCAATGCAATCCTCACCTGAAGCTGGGTAAGCAGGATGCCCTTCTCATGGTAGAAAACTGCTCCTTCCAAAGTACCAATTTATTATGAAATTGTGTGAGTGGACTTCTGTGCTGGAGGAATAGTGTTTGGTAATGTATGTGTTGTACTATATTCCATTCTGTGGTCTGGGGGTGGAGCCACCCATTGGTTCTTCACCTATTGATCAGTCATAGGTTGTTCCTATTTATCATTAGAATGTACTTATTCTGACCAACTAAATGTTCCATACAGGCTTTTAAACAGACTATGAAAAACAAATATCTTGTATTACTGATGACATGCCTTTGGGGGTTTGTCTCATATGGCATGTGCTATGACTCTATGGCTTTGTGCAGCCAGCTGATAGCTTGCTAGGTGTAATGCTGCCTTCGATTAGCTTTAACCTGCCTCCACATTAGCAGGATGTGTGGCCTCTATTGTTGTACTGATCCAAGCCATATCACTGGCCAACCTTGCACTTTTCTAGTGTCTCTAAACTGCTGTAGTACCCTTTTGTAAACCACCTCATTAGCTGAACTGAGGGTGTTTATTAGTTGATATTCTCATATGGCCACCAATACTGTGAATTAATTTGTACCTACACTGGTACTGATGCCGTTTGCAGTGCCAATCTCTTGAATTTAGCCCACTGTAAAAATAACAGTGGAAAATGTCCCATTATTCTATGCCATATCCTTTATTTTCTGATTGCTCCCTGCCTGAACTATACATATGTTGTCTGACCTAAGTTGGGAGTACCTTGTTTGCCTTCTGTTTCTATCTCCAAGAAGAACTTACTCTTAGCCATCTGGTGCTGAGCTTGCCTCCTCTGAAGAATCCCCAAATTCTATACCCCTTACTGTATTTGTCTATTGGTATATGGCAACAGTTATCCTGAAAAAAAAAAGTTCAGAGTGTGGCAACACACAGGCAAGATTATTGTCTCTACAAATTTAGATAATTAAAGGCAAGAGAAGTCTGTTATTTGAGCCACGCTATTAACAGTCTTGTCAACTGGCATATAAGAAATGGAAAAGATTATTACTTGTTAAACTATCAATAAAGGGCCAGTCACATGGATGCTGTTAGGAGCAGTTATACTGTCACTTTAGTCAAAATATCTCCTGTATGCCAGTGTACGAGTGTGTGCATGCACGTATGTATACATCTGCCGACACACATCTGGATATGTGTGCATCTGCATACATGCACACAAACACACAGAAATGCAGAGACAGATTTATATAGACTCTCATATATATTTTGTGTATAGATAGACATACAAATATTTGTGGACCTGTAAGCACATAAAGATGTACAGCAAATAAATTATAAACCAGTGCAATATATATCATAAACACATAGTGACACACACATTTGCTTAAGTTACGTATTTCCATCTTGATAAGGGGTAAGAGACCTGGTCACCACAACCATCTCAGCCGCAACAGAGGCCCCTTAGTGCAAATGATAAAATTCCAATAGTAACAGTGAAGTACACCACTATAACTGTGCACTGCATACATAGTTTTATTAAAATACATGCATTATCACATATCCAGCATATACAAATTTGATACATTCAAGAATGCCTTGAATTTCAAGCCTGTCATTAAGACATATTAAGGCTGTGGTTTTACAACCACATAGAATATAAACACAGACTATATACTGCACACATACATATGCACATACATAGGAAAGCGTGGGGAATTATATTGACTATATTTTCTTCAATTTTCAAAAAGCAATCAGTATAACTACTGCAGTCAGATGTCTGGGAAAGGAATGAAAGCTCCAAATATTTTACCACAGTTTAGGGAAGAAAAAAAGAAAATAAATTCAACTGGATGGAATCAGTATTATATAAACAGTTACTGTGTGATTCCTGAAGGGGATCAGCTAGTGGGAAAATACTTTTAGTACAGTAATAAGATAACAAAAGGACAAACTGTAAACTCTTAGCACTTCCTCTAACAACACTCGCCACCCCCAATGACGTTTGTGAAATCTGACCTGCAGTATGCTAACAAGCTTCTCTGAAAACCCTGCCTCTGTGTGATCATGTGACTTACACAGCACTAACATTTTAACAAAGTCCTCGAGCAAGAACCTGATTTTAGAAATCCTATAGTTCCCCTATAATGGTTCTGTAGTCACTTGAGAAGCAAATAATTCTGTGATGGCTATCTCCCTTTTTCTGAATGATGGGATTGAATACCTATGCACTTGATTTACATAAGTATCCCACAGAGGTTTTCCTGCTCAGTGTGGCTTCCATGTCCTTGGTGTAGCTCACTGCCAGAAGAATCAGACCACTGTGCAATTCTCATTCCCTGAGAATTGAAAACATTCAAAAGTTGGTAAGAAGGAGATCCTCCCTGTTTGTACAAATTTTAAATAGGAGCAGTACTTTCTGGTTGCATGAGAACTTGGCCTTGTTGAAGGACTTTTAGGAAAGCCTTTACCATCAGCTAGACTATTCACATTTTATTTATATCTACAATGGTCTTACAGGCACTGGCAATGAGGTACCTAAGCACAGTTTGAGGTATCTATAGCAAAATATTGAGAAGAAAATGGAACAGGCATGGGCTTCAATGATAAAAATTTAGTGGGTCTGTTGACCATTCAAGATCTAGTGCTATGTTTTTATTAAAAGAATCTGATTGAAAGGCTTTTGTGGCTGATCCCAAATGATTCTGAGTAGCATTATGATTTTTTTTTTTAATTTCCATTCTTGCATATTAAACTGTATGTCTATAAGATACAACACACCTCAGAATCATGCAATGTTTCTTTGCATCTTCCACTTGTCTTTGCCAGACCTGTATGAAAAATCCCATATATCCATAGCACTCACCTGCGTTGTGTAGTGTCTACTGCCTCGCCAAGCAACATCTTCTAAAGAAGAGTCTTATGAGATCTACAAGGAATGTCTTCTAAGTAAAAGTAGCATGAGAGCTACACCAGATCACCTGGGAATTGTTAGGTCTGAAATAACTCTAGAACCAAAGCCCTACTGGCAAACAACTGTCAGCAGATAGTAAACCAGTAACTAGTTGTCCATATATAAAAGTGTTATTCCTTTGGTGTAATATTTGTGTCATTTTTTTAATATTACTGATGCAGTGCTGGTGGGATAAAGGAGAGGTCTGTGAGGAGGAAATGGTAGTGATCTACTCTGAATATGGGATGGCTGGAACTACGATACATAAAGATGTCTTGCATGTCAACTATTTTTATTTTTGACTTAGAATATGAAGAATAAGGCAGGAGATATAGTTTATCTGAATTTTCCTGCCTTGACAAGTTTTTTTAAATCTATACAGTGTACAGTGGGTCAGGATGAAACCTGTTATCTATTTATTTATTTTTTTTTGGGGGGGGGGTATGAAATTTGTGATGAAATGACTGCTTATGTTACTTTCTTTTGCAACAAACTGTGAATCTGATCCCAGATTGCAGAAAGACAGAATGAGGGATGTAGTGACATGTAAAGTTTGAAAGAAATTGAACTCTGAGGTACAAACTAGAAAACCTCCAGAAAGGCAGCAAACAAACAGGCAAGGGGCAGCCACAAGGAAGATACCAACGTCACTATAAGGCACTCAAGAGCAAAAAATTCCAAAGGCAAACTGCACGAAAGAAGAATTTATTAACGCCTCATACACATCCACGTTTTAGTCGCCCATGCAACTTCCTCAGATATAATTCTAACAAACATATCCTGGTTTTATATACACAATACATAATTAGATAATTACATAATTGAATGAGAACCCATTCAATATAATGAAATTTTAAAGCTATAAAACTGCCAAGACATAATATAAAATGTAAACATGAGATTGACTTTTAAAATATATATGGTATCTATTGATCTTAATAAAAGTTGTACCATAAATTGTATTTAAAAACAATATTATCCACAATTTTCCAAGATATCATTCCATCACATATTGCATAAATAAAAATATTAAACATAAATAAAAAGAAAGAAGAACACTAAAAAATATATTTTAAACATTTTACAAAAATGCAATATTAATCCAATGCAGTTTTTTATACCTTCCACAGTGTGTGTGCAAAATATAGGATGTATTACATACACCAATTCCTACATGCCCCCATATACTCAGCTACAGTAATTCTGTTCTGAGTTTTAGATAGGGCATAATAGAAGTAAGATCATTGAGGCCCGGGGCCTTATTTGAAGCTAGCAAAATCTGCCAGCATGTCTCTCTGTGGGATAGCCTAGCTTTCCAATGTCCTCCCCTAGAACATTTGGGGACTGATTCCAACACATAAAACATAAAAAAGGCCGATATGCACACCAATGTGTGCTTATAAAGGGCATTGGTAGTACTTTGTTTTTGAATTTCGTAATAGTGTTCATAAATGCGTCTCTTTAACTGTCTTTCGGTCTTGCCTACATAAAATGCTTGGCAAGACCTACAGACAGCTAAATAAACTATACCTGTGGAATTGCAATTATAATATCTCTGTGCATAAATCTTCCTGTTCCTACTTTCCAGGTATAGATTTTCCTGGTTGATAACATATTTACACTGTTTACAGTGTCCACAATGAAATGTACCCTTTCTAAGTTGGTTTGAAGTACTTGCATTAGAATTTTGTTCTAAAATATTTTTAATGTTGAATCCCCTTTTATAAACAGTTTTGCATGTCAGGTCCTTAAGATTATTCAGATCTGTAAAATCCTTAAATGTATCCAATTCCTTCTGAATAATATACCTGATATGTCCTGCATCCTCACTAAAGGCAGTAACAAATGCCAAGTTTGAACCTGTAATATTAAAAGGGGAAGGGGTACTTTCAACACATGTATCAATAGGTCCTTTTCCTAAAATGGGAAAAAATCTAGTGCCCCTAGCTGAACTAACCTCTTCCCAGACCGATTTTATCAAGGAAATAGGATATCCTCTGTCTACGAATAGCAAACTCAGTTTTTCACCTTCGATACAAAAATTATGGTCATCCGATGTCATACGTGAGACTCTAACAAATTGTCCCTTGACAATAGACCTTTTTTGAAATTTAGGGTGTGAGCTGGAATAGTGCAGATAGCTATTTGAGAATGAGGGCTTTCTGTATATACAGGAACTAAAGCAATTAGCTTGTTTGTAGAGAGTGACGTCTAAATAATTAACTTGGTCAACTGAAATTTGATGTGTAAATTTCAAAAATTCAGTAGTTGAATGTAAATAAGTGACAAATTCCTCTACACAATGCCTTGGTCCTGTCCAGAAAATACAAATGTCATCCAGAAACCGGGTATAATGGATCCAATACTTAGAGAATTCACTTTGTAATACATATTTGTTTTCCCATACCGACAAAATAATGTCAGCATAGGTCGGAGCACAATTGGCCCCCATAGAAACACCCAATGTCTGTTGGAAATATTCCCCACCAAAATACACATAGTTATAACTAAGGACCAATTCCAATAAGTGCATAACCAACACTACATCATTGTTGGTTACACCCTGACATGCCCATAGGGCCTCTTCCATCCAGGCCAACCCTGTTGTGTGCGGGATAACTGAAAAAAGATCCACCACATCTATGGTCACAAACAGTAGGTTAGGCCTGTGGAGTTCACAAGTAATCCCCCGCAAAAATTCCCATGAATCTTTGAGCAGATGCTGTTGCTTACCCCATAACTGCTTTAACTTCCAGTCCAAGAAATTAGATAAGTTATGGGTTTTGGACCCCTGGGCTGCCACTATTGGTCTCAGGGGAGGGTCCATGGCATTTTTGTAAATTTTAGGCACCCCAAAGATAGTAGGGACTTTGGGGTGTGAATTGTTCAAAAAGGTATAAAGATCTGGTTCGATGACTTCCTGATCCAAGAGATCCTTGATAACTAAATCAATCTTTTTGTATGACATATGTACCTCATTTAAGGAAACAATAGAATATTTAGTGGTGTCATTTAATAAATCATGCATCTTTGCCTCATACATCATCTGTTCCATAATGACCGTACCGCCCCCTTTGTCGGGCTCCATTACCCGGACAGATGAATCAAGGCTAAGCTCAGCTAGAAGAGTACTCTCTGCCTGAGTAAGATTGGAGTAGTTGTGAAACCTCCCTACTCTACTCCGTATCATATGGACAATCCTATTTTCCAAATTGCTGATTTGCGGATGCAATGGAGGATTATAGGTACTAGATTTTCTTAACATAAGACAAGGACCCATATGAGTGGATCCAAACAAATGCTGAAGATTAAGCTTGCGTATGAAAAGTTTAACATCAAGTATAGTGTTAACCATATTGTAACTTTTACTAGGTACAAACTTAAAACCCTTTGTAAACAAGGAAAACCAAATATTAGTGATGACTGCATCACTGAAGTTGTAAATATGATATCCATTAAGCGTATGTTTAGAATAGTTTCCAAGAGGAATAACCTCTATGGTACCATTCTTTACCATTCCTGGTTTTGGTCCCTTCTCCACCCCCTGTTTTTGGCCCCCCCCAACTGGCCGGGGAGAACGAGGTCCTGAGTAGTGTTGTTGTGCCTGCTGTTTGTAAGCCTGCTGGCGAAGGCGTTCTGATCTCCTGGGTAAAAAATCAGGGTCAGAATAAGTCTCATCTTCAAAAGGATGTAATGGTGGGGGAGAAGAATACTCCTGTCCAGGAGACTGCATATCATGTAAATTAGAAGTATCCCTAAAACCCTGCTGAAATGAAGTACCACCCCTAGAATTGGGTGGGTTGGGATACTGTCTACCTTCCTGGTATTCCTTGATATCCCTATTAAGCTTCCTATATTTACGGTTTAACACTATATTGCATTGTTGATCTACTTGTTTCCTTAATTCATAATATTTTCGTTTTTCAACATCTATAGTAAACATTAAATCAGAAGTAACAGTTTCATTCAGTTTAAAAATTTCCTGTTGCAAAGTTTTAATTTCAATATCATTTCTTTTAATGATGGCTCTGACAATCCCAAAACCACATTCATCGAATATCTTAACCAATTCAGAGTGAAATTCACTCCCACAGATGACATTATTCGGATATTTATGTACCCGCAAACCTTTAGGTACAATCTGTTTTTTAAGACATTAATTTAAATATAAATTATCTAATTCCAAAGCCTTGACAAGTTTTCTTAAATCTATACAGTGTACAGTGGGTCAGGATGAAACCTGTTATCTATTTATTTATTTTTTTGGGGGGGGTATGAAATTTGTGATGAAATGACTGCTTATGTTACTTTCTTTTGCAACAAACTGTGAATCTGATCCCAGATTGCAGAAAGACAGAATGAGGGATGTAGTGACATGTAAAGTTTGAAAGAAATTGAACTCTGAGGTACAAACTAGAAAATCCAGCTGTGTGACTCATTCTCTTATTTGGTTATTAATTAATTAATTTTGATCATTGTATAAAATGACTCATCCTAGCTCCTTTTTGCCACAACACAGGTCAGGTGCAGCTGAAACCGTACATCAAACAAAGCTACTGAAAGTAATACTTTCTGTCCTGTAATACACTGACAAGGGAAATCACGTGAATAGTAACACTGAACACTAATTGAGATAAATCAGCACCAGGGGTTCTCAGGATAAAAAGCTAATTATATGAGGGTATAGAAAGATCACAAGAAATGAATCAGCAATAATGATGCCATATTTTCCATTTATCTGGGGGGCATATATTTAATTCCTCAATACTAAAAAAATGAGGTTTAATGGAACTTTACATATGACTCAGAGAACAGTCATTATCCATAGCACTTATTATTTTATATCTTTTTACTTGCCAAACTGTCAGTCTGTCATATTCAGTGTTCTCTACTTAGGATATGTTTTAATTCTGTTTATACAGATGCTCTCCAAAGTAATAGCAGAATGATTGTAATAATCAGATATAATACACAACAACAATTGGCTTAATTTCTGGAATTTCAGTTCATAAAAATTGAATTTCATCTTAATGATAGTAAAAACTGTCAAATTACTAGTAGTAACTGAGAGACTAGTTGTAAAAGAGTTCACTAATATATCTAAAATACCTTAATATCTTTTTTTTCTGAAATAACATATGACTCCGGGGAGTATTCCAGAATGTAGTGTCACATTGGAAAAGGCTTTCTCAGTATCTTTTTTGGGTAGTCTAGGTAACTGAAAGATGAATAGCTCTCAGTCTCTGACCTGAGAGCATAAGATGAAGACAGAAGTGACTTGAATTAATAGACAAAGAGCGGTATTCTTTGAGATTATCATGACTTAAAGTGACAGTAACACATTAACAGAACTCCAAACAGTACTGCTTAATGAGACACAGTGATACACCAAGTAATAGTGAAGAGTAAATAATTTGTACATTTTACTGGTATGCATTGGACGTTCTTCTGTGTTACACATATCAGCAAGATAAGCATGTATTCAGCTTCTGGAAGTCAGAGGCTTCTTTCATAAACAAAAGTTGGTTGCATCGACTGCTACACTTAGTTGGGCTTGCATTATTACCAGCTATTGAGTTGGAAGGTTATTTTAAATTTAAAATCAGGTTCAGACACATTTCAAGATATTTAAACTTGGCAAACTAAATTATTGGCTCCATTCTAAGTTAAGAATACAACATAAGATCATGTTCAAACATTTCAGTAGTCATAAAGATGAAATGAATTGAAAATAAGTGGAAACATTTATTTATTTATTTAATTGATTGTGTTTAACATCTGTTGACCAGGAAAGTCCAACTAGGACAGAGCACATTTTCAGTGGAGGCCCAGGGAGAAACGCTCCAGATTTATGTCTTTGGAAAAAAATAAAAGTACCTATTCAGCACATTGTTGTTTATATGTGGATAAATTTATTCAAGAAATAATGTACTACATACATACTGAAAACTAAGCAAGAAAGATAAAACTAATAAAAACAAATGCAGATCATATGCTGGTAATGATTAAAAGTACAGAAAGCATGAAAGAAGTTCTGAACGAGAAAAAAAGGAACATCGCAGAGAATTAGACCTATCAGTCAGTTCTGAGGAAAATGAGGTAGAGATATAGTAAAGAAATCAAAGATATAAAAGAAATACAAAATATGTTCAGACTCCAGGAATAATATTTTTAAAAGAAGGAACATACAGAAAAATGCAAAAAATATTTTAAGGGGAAACAAAATTCTGAGGAATGGCCTAAATTTATTATGTATGCACATTTTCTTATCAGCAAAGGCAAACTGTCAAACTGTATATATTTTTTCAAAACATGTGAACCTAGCATTTTAGCTAGATTTTCAAAGTCATTCTGGGATGAAGGCATAGACCAATAAAAAAGAGAGAAATTTTATGCAAAAGAATTATGCTATAATGCATACAAAACTACAGTATAAAATATGATCAGCAGAAAACAAAGGGAATTTACAAAAAATATCACACTAAACATGAGGAACAAACAAAGTGATAAAGTAAAATAAAAGCATGCTGAGTAAAAATTTTCAGGAAATATCAATGAAATGTTAAAGTGATCCACAAGGTAACACATGTCTCAAATTACTTTGTGCCATGTGTTATATGGCACTTCACCTCACAGAAAATTCTGCTTATCAGAAACTCCCATTAGACAATTAGTGTAGCATCTGCTAACATCTAAAAACTGAATGGAAGCTGAACAGAGATGGGTCATGTTCACTTTGTGATGCACATTTACCTCCTGTATCATCCACAGTGACAGTTGTTGCCAGTGTTTCCGCCTGATCTTCCATCTGTCTGGGAAGAGGGATATAATTTAAATAGCATTGGAGTATTTTTTGGACATGATGACTTAATTTTACAAAGCTGTACAGTCTTGAACAATAACCAAACAAAATCAATAATCTATACCAGGATAGCTTATTATAGAGGTGGCTGTCTTTCAACTTAAAAACACTTCTCCCAACCTGCTGTGGCAGGGTCTAATTGGCAAAGTCCTCACTGCCCAAAGGGAGTTGTCAAAGTAAAGATGACTAGTAACAAAATTCTTAACTTTTATTTTTCTATCTAAGTATTAAATATTCCTTTGGCTTTTCTAAGCTTCATAGGTTCATAGCTGTGTACTAGGCTAATAGCTCTGGAGCCTTTACAAGCCTAGCCCACAGAAGTGCCCTGTCATTGTGCTGCCTGACATTAGTTCCTAGTGCCTCTATCAAGTAGAGCCACTGGAGTGATCCCCGGGGTGAACTTTCTATTTCCCATCCACTCATCTAGATTTCTCTTGAAGAGGGTCAGTGAGGTTCTCTGCTGACATGTATTGGAAGTCTATTCCAGAGCATGGGCAGTATCTGGGTTATGAACCTGTCCGTCCAGCATGTTCTGTTGATTGTGGTAAT
Source organism: Protopterus annectens (assembly GCF_019279795.1). Classification (NCBI taxonomy): domain Eukaryota; kingdom Metazoa; phylum Chordata; order Ceratodontiformes; family Protopteridae; genus Protopterus; species Protopterus annectens. The sequence continues at coordinate 1,898,606,202 of NC_056725.1, forward strand.
GAGGTTGAGGTCTCTGGAGCATGTGGTGTGGAGGGATTGGAATTTCTTTAGATACAGCATTTCTAACAGAGCTGAGTCAGACATGGCTTTGTAAGTCAAGCAGAGATTGCCTCTTAGTAAATGATATGAGACAGAGAATAGCTGGAGTTTTTGTTGAGTCTGTCCCTGTAGGATATGTGTTTAAGGCCTAGAATCCTCTTCGTTAGGTACTTTTGTGGTCTCTCCAGCTGTTGCAGGTGTCTAGTGAGGTACATGCCAAATGGGGCATTATACTCTTTGATTGGTCTAATGAGGGAAGAGTAGAGAGAAATGATGACCTCTTTCTTCCTGGATGCAAAACCCTTGGTAATGAGATGTGCCAAATAGAAGGACTTTCTGACCACAGTGGCAATGTGGTGGTTGAAGGAGAGGTTGCTGTCAACCTGTGTCCCCAGACCTCTTATAACACCTTCAGTGTTCAGTGGGCTCCCATCGATGTGGTAGTTAGTGGGAACTGAGTTTTTCCCAAAGGGGATGATGAGCATTTTTTGGCATTAAGATTAAGGCCATGGTTTCAACACCAGTCATTGGCCTCAGTGAGACCTTTCTGTAGTATGTCTGCATCACTTGGTGAGTTAATAATGGCTGCCAGCTTGCAGTCGTCTGCAAACTTGGTCAGCCAGATTCCCTCCATGTTGGCCTGGACTTCTGAGAAGTAGATGCCAAACAGGAGAGGACCCAGGACTGATCCCCGTGGGACACCACTCATGACTGGTCGGCAGTCTGACTTGAAGTCCGCTACTTTCACACTGTGAGTTCTATCTGTGAGCCAATTTGCAACCCACCTAACAATATAGGTGTTGATGTCTTGTTTGGTAAGTTTATTAATATAAAATGAAGAAATGGTATCAAAGGCCTTGGCCAGATCGAGGTAGGCTGTATGAACTGCCTTACTTTCATTCACAGCTCTTGTGACTGACTCAAAGAAGTCAACCAGGTTGTGCAGGCATGAACTACCTTTCACAAAATCAAATTGCATGGGATCTAGACTTTGGAGATTCCCTATATCCTTGTTAATTAGGTCCATGATGATGCACTCCATAGCCTTACATATCAGACTCATCAGGCTAATGGGGCAATAATTTCCATGGTCTATAGTGACTCCTCTCTTATGGAGAGGGATGACTGTAGCAGTGCACCATTCAGTAGGGCAAAGTCTGAGGTGAGGCTGTGATTGAACAGGGCACATGGATGTGGTGCCAGTTCACTTTGTAATTCATGTAGAACACAGCCAGGGATATTGCCGGGTCCCATGGAAGCTGTATTCTTGACCTTGGACAATGCAGCTTTAACGTACGCTGCAGTAATGCTGGGTGCCTGTCATTCTTCCTGTACTGAGATTGGTCCTTTGGGGAAGGAGAGGGGTAAAGTTGGCACTGAATCAGTCTGTATGTTGGCAATTTATGTTGGCTCAGTATAGGAGGTAGCATTGTGCAGTAACTCAGAGCAAATCTGGGTATTGCCATGGAGATTCTTGATATAACTATTGAAGGCTTTGTGGTTGTTTTTAGTGTCTGCTGCAATTCTGCCTTCATAGCTGGCTTTGGAGGTTTTGATGAGGGATCTCAACTTTTTGTTGAGGCTAATAAGAGAATTTTCCCAGTCTTGGGACTTCACTTTTTTCTGCAACAGTTTCTCTAATGTTGTAGAGTTTATTAATGGCAGGGGACCACCAGATTGGCTTCCTTTTTTTTGGAGGAGAGCATCTTGGTTTTGTTGGGTATGGCTAGTTCCATGCATTTATGTAGTGTTCGTACAGTGCATTGGTGTATAATTCGGCAGTCATGCAGCTATTTTCCATTGGAGATAGAAGATAATGAGATAATTCAAGGTTCAGAAGCTAAAGGGGCGGGTCTTTACTAAGTTCTCACTAAAAAGAGTAGAATGAGCTGATGTAATGTGACTGGGGGAGTGTCCAGTATCAACTTTATACCAGAGGCAGGCAACTCAAAGCCAAAAAAAAACAGTCGCACAGATTACAGAGATATGTAGTAAAACAAAAGTGCAGAAGACAATTGAAAATAAACACTTATCTGTTTCCAATATTACAGCAGGGCAAAAGGCAGAATGCCAGGCTGTCTGCAGATTTGAATATCTTGAGCAAACAAGTATTTCTGGTTTTAAAACACTGGCTATTAAAGGCAGAGAAACAGAAACCAGCCCAATTATCCAATCAAAAATAACAGTTTTGCAGGAATGCTTTTAGCTAGATTAAATCAGACTGATTTACTTCCTGCCACAAAGAAAACAGCTAGGCCTCTCTGGACAAAAGATTTCATTACAAGCTGAAAGGGTCAAAAACAGTAACAGATATTCAGCTCTATCAGACAGCGAAAAGGAGACTAAAAACAGTTGCACCGATTGCAAAAAGAGTTGCACAGATTACAGAGATATGTAGTAAATCAAAAGTGCAGAATTGAAAAAAAAACACATTTTTTTACAATAAGGAATGTTTTTCTCCTCAAGATAAATGTTCTAATGTTTGCTGGTAGTCTGTCACTTTTTCATCTAGGAAAAAAAAAATTGACATTCTTCTTTTTCTGAAGTATCCTAAAATGTTGTTATATCTCTAGTTGTAAATGCATTTTTGTTTGGTTACATTCTAACACCAAACCCTTCAATATTTGCTTTAAAATGTTTATAGAGGGGGTTAGTGATCCAAACCCTGAAAATCCCCCCTTTTAAACATGATTGTAAGAGAATACCAATGCTTCATATTAGATAAGATGTCATCATACCCTATTTCCACAGCTATAGTAACACGGTCAGAAAAGAGTCAAAAGACCTGCATCAAACACTGGGCACCTATATGTATGACCTCACAACTAGAAGCTTTATCAAGTTTTGACCAGTTCACATGCATAACTGAATAGTATAGATCTGTGAAAAATAACCTCACACCCACCAAACCAAACATTTTATAAACACGTGCAAAATGTGTTTTTCTGCTGGAATCAAGAAAACTCGACTCGGATCTGCCTGTAAATCCTTTGAATCAACTACCCTGTTTCAATCACTCATAATCAGTATTGTACCTCCTCAAAACACCATCAGTTTACGTATGGTTCTAAGCACCTGTAATTCAGTCATAGGAAGGATACATACCAAAAGCACTGTTAGATTGCTTCCAAGACAATTATCTTTAACAGCCACAGATCTTCATTCTAAATCAATTCTTTGAGCTTCCAGACAAAAAGGGAAATGCTCAAATGATCAAAATATCACTCCATTTACCTTGTCTGTCATATTTAGAAAAAAACTTTGAGCATTTTCAAATGTGTTTTTATCTAAATAGGTCTCTTGGAGTAATAGTAGTAGTGAGTGTACATTTTTTAATAAATGTGCAGATCATCTCCATCATGACTGGATTAATCAGCCATTGATTTTCCATGAAAATAACATCATTTTGCATGTTAAAATTTGTGACAGTGTAATATGTCTGTTAATTATAGAGGAAGACTAAGGCTGAATCATAAACACAAAGGGTGTTTACTCACAATTAAATAGAAAAACAAGTCGGTAAAAACCTATAAGGCCAAAAAGCCCCATCATCAATAACCAGTTAAAGGCTAATCAAAGTAGATGCCAAAGATGGAACTTGTCAAGCTCCATTTTATTCACAGCAAAGGCTGCAAAATGCTCTTTTAATGGACAAGCTGGATTAACTCAATGCAAATTTTATGCTAATGATTTTCAGCAATAGGATGTTAGGGATAAGCACAGGCTCCCCTCCTTTTTATTCTAAGATACAAGAAATATTCACTATACATAATAAGACTCTTGCTTTTTCATTGCAAGCTGCTTTAAAGAAAAAGTGTAATAAAAAAGACTGGTGATTACAGAGCTTATACTCTAAAAATTGTGCACTCTTGATGGTCTCATTTATTTACTGTTCCATTGATTAGGCCGTGCAGGGAAATAGCAGTTCATTTACTGCAGGAACAAGAAATCAGCTAATTTACTTTACCTTTAGCAGGGAAATAAAAAAAAAGTCTGCTATCAGTTGTACGGCAGGTGAAAATATCATCAATCAGTCTCTCAGTAAAGCATCACATATCTCAATTCACTAAATCTAAATGAAACTCATTTAAAGCTGTTATACAATACAAAAAAGTTACCTGGATGAAAACAATATTTATTAATTTGTCTCATAATATTTATTTATTTATTTATTCCAGTTTGATGACTGGGGAGGTCCACTGGGCCAGTGGAGACCCGGAGAGAAAAGCTCCACAATACAAAGTTTAATTACATGATTAATTACAAACAACAGGTAGCATTCTAAAGAGAAAAAGAGAAAAACAATATTTACAATTTAGTTCACTGGGCTTAGGGAACCTACTTTCAGTGGAGGCTCGGGGAGAAAAAGCTACACAATACAAAGTTTAATTACATGAATACTTTCAGTGGAGGCTCGGGGAGAAAAGCTCCACAATACAAAGTTTAATTACGTTATTAATTACAAAGGAAGTTAGGGTTGCAAGCAACAGGTAGCATTCAAAGGAGTGAGAAAAAAAAATAAACAGTTTAGTTCAGGAGTAAAAACAGGCATATAGTATTGTGGCTAGAGTTTGCTGTTTGGTAACATATATAATCAACAATTTAAAGTGAGGTTGGGAAGGTAAGAAGGTTAGCCTGGAGTAAAGGGAGAGGAGAGCTTGAGAGGAATGGGTGGAAGAGTACAGTTGCATTTCCTGTTTAGATAGAGGTAAGAATTAAGTTGAGTTTTGAAGTTATTAAGGTTGTCACAGGTCCTGAGTGTGGAGGGCAGAGCATTCAATTTTTTTAGCTAGGGAATAAGATAGAAGAAGCTGCCCAGCAGGGCACTTGGGTTTATGGATGGTGATCAAGTTTTGGTGGGTAGATCTAAGGGGTCTGAGGGGGTTATAAGGTTATAGAATATTGGATAGTGCAGGGCAGTTAGTAGGCTGGAACAATAATTTGTGGGCTGTGTTGATATGGTGAAGGTTAAGTAGATTGGAGAGTTCAAGCCAGTTTAGTGAGTGTAGGGAGGTGCAGTGATGAGAGGAGGATTTGGCATTCGTGGCGAATCTGGCTATTTTATTATAACATACTTCCAATTTGGAGGTGAGTGTGGAAGATAAATTAGTGAGCAGAGGAGCGCCATACAGTAGGGAGGGAAGTAGATAGGTTGTGGCAAGAGTTGGTCTGGTGGAAGGAGAGAGGAAGTGATTGTTTCTGTAAAGTAGGCCTAGTTTTATGTGGGTTTTCTTGATATTTAGCTGGATGTGATTGTTAAATTTTAGGTGTTCATCAATGGTTACACCAAGAAGTTTGGCAGAGGGTACAACCTTGATAATGGAGTTGTTAAGGCTGGTGATTTGGAGTAAGTTTTTGTCAATAGGGAAGGAATTTGAGGGAGAGAATAGAAGGATCTTAGTTTTGTTGGCATTTAGTGAGAGGTGATTTTGAAGCATCCAATTTTCGGTGGTAGAGAAGGCAGTTTGAGTTAGAAATTGGAGATCTTTTAGGTTCGAGGCATAACAGATCAAAGTGGAATCATCTATGTATTGCACAATTTTGGTATTAAGTATGGCTTTGTGGAAGTTGTTAATAAAAATATTGAATAGCAATGAGCCAAGAGTTGAACCTTGGGGTACTCCAGTGGGGGTTGGGAGGAAAGTGGAGGTGGCCTGGCCCCATTTCACGGCTTGGGATCTATCAGAAAGGAAGCTGAAGAACCAGGAAAGAGTTTTATGGGAGAAGTTGAGGTTAGACAAATTATTTAGTAGGTGGCTATGGGAGATGGTATCGAAGGCTTTAGATTAGTCTAGCAGAACAGGGGATACCATATTACCACAGTCACGAGCTAAATTAACAGAATGTAAGAAGGAGACAAGGGCAGACTTGGTACTGTGTCCTGGATGGAAGCCGTGTTGGGTAGAGGAGAGTAGTTGGTGTTTGGTAAGGAATGGCAGGAGCTGCAGGTGGATACATTTTTCAAGAATTTTGGAGATTTGGGAGAGGATGGCTATGGGGTGAAAATCGGAGGTGTTACAATTTTTGCCATCCTTGTGAAGTGGAAGAATAAATGCAGAATGCCAAAGTTTGGGTACATAGGATTCAAGTAATGATCTATTGATCAGGATGCTGATAGGAAGAGCAATACTGTCAGAGGCTATTTTTAGGAAGGATGAAGGAATGCTGTCAGGGGCATTGGAGCAAGGTTTTAGTTTAGCGAGACATTTCTTTATTAGGTTGGTGGAGATGGGTTTGAGTTCAAAAGTGGGGTGGGAGGAGGGAGAGGAGGATTGAGCAGTAGGAGGTGGAGGGTTATTGTTGGTAAAGGTCTTGGTTAGCTCAGCAATAGAAGAGGTAAAGAAGGTATTGAACATTATGGCAATTTCAAGGTCAGATTTGCTGGTGTCAGGACAAGGGTTGTTTTTTGTACCAGGCCTAAGGAGGGAATTAATAGAGTTCCAGAACTGTTTGGGGTTTTTTGTGTGATTTGCTTGTAGTTTGATGTAGTAAGACTTTTTGTCTTTAATAACTTGTTTTTTGGCTTGGTTTCTCAGCTGTTTATATTTAAGTAAGATTTCTGGCTGTTTATGATGGAGGTAAGCTTTCCAGGTTTTATCTCTTTATAGCATAATTTTTTTGATGTCTTTGGTGAGCCATGGGGTGGTTTTTGTTTTAACTCTTTTTGTTCTTATTGGTGCTAGGGAGTTAAGGACAGTTATGAATGTAGAATCGAAGTAGTCAATGGCTGCATCTAAAGGAAAAGTTTTTAAGGGGTTCCAGTTAGTTAGCTTAAGGGAGTCATAGAAAGTAGTAGGGTTAAAGTTAGAGAGGTTACGGGTTTGAATGAAGTGGTGGGAGTGTGGGGAAATGGGTGTAGCCCGATGGATGAAGGCAGGGAGGTGGTCTCCTAATGGGTCAGGAATGACACCAGATTTTATGACTTTGTACGGATGGGATACTAGCATCCAGTCTAGTATGGAGTCTGGGGAGTTGTTTTTGTTAGGTCTAGAAATAGAGTTCGTAAATTGAGTAAAGTTAAATAGATTGATTGATATGGTGGGATTATGGTGAATAATTTTGTTCCACTCTATATTTACATCTCCCATGATGTAGGTTTCTAGTTTAATGTTGGAGGAGGTCCAGGAGAGGATGTCTTCCAGGATATTAGTGTTATTACCAGGAGGAATATAGAGGGAAATGATACAGATGCTCTTATGGTTGTTGAGTTTTAGTAGGCCAGTTACAAGTTCAGCATTATTGAAAGAAGGAATGGGGTTAGGATATGGAGTGATGGACAAGTGGTTGGAGTAGATTAGGGCTACACCACCACCTCTTCGATTTTGGCGGTCAGAACGGAGAGATAGAAATCCAGGGGAAGGAATTCAGAGTCGCTTATGTGAGGTTTTAGCCAGGTTTCAGAGATGGCTACAATGTCAGGTGAGTTGTGATTGAGCCAGGCGTGAAAGTGGGTTAATTTATTATTCACGCTTTGGGCACTGATGGTGAGGAATTTGAGGTATTTATTGGTGGATTTGTTGTTGCTGTTAGGGTGGTTTGTAGGAAAGTAGTTTGGTCCTGGATTGGGGTGAATGTCACTGGCTATGCAAAGGTGCATGAGAAGGGGACTACATTTATATGGTTTACACTTAGATAAAGGTGGCTGGTAGAGAATAGGTTTAGGTTTGCAGTATTTAGTGGAGCTTGAGAAAAGTTTTACTTTTAAGAGAATGATAGGGTGGGAGGGAACTAAGGAGGCTGAGATGTGGAAATGGGATGAGAGGGAGGGGTGGGGAGGTAGTGGTGATGGGTGTAGATAGATGTTGGTGTAGGAGGTGGCATGGTGAAGAGGTAGTAGAAGAAGGATGAGGATGGGGGTTGAGGTGAGGATGTGAGGAGGAAGAATGAGCATGTTAGATGAAGCCTGTCAGAAGTGATAAATGGGAGGGTAATATGAAATAAGGTGGGAGTGGTAGTGAGAGTTAGGTTGGTTGGGGGGTGGAGGAACAGTGTTTGAGGATTGGCTGATGAAGAGGGAGGGGTTTTAGGAGGAGAATAAATGGGGGAGTACTGGGGGCAGGTGGGAATTGGGGGCAAGGTAGGGGAGCGGAATGAGCCCACAGGGCGAAAGTCGCGGGATAGAGCTGCAGAGCGAGAGAGACCGGCTAAAAAAGTATCAGCCGCTATTGTTCACAGTAAATGTAAGTAGGTTATTTGGTAGAAGACTATGAGGAAAAGCATTACTTTTATGTAGGAACAAAGAAAAAAAACAAATATAGGGGAGCTTTGTTCCTTAGTTTAAGGTAAGGGAGGGGGGTTAATATCAGGGATTAGAGAGCGTGGTTTGGGATTTGGGAGGCTTTGTTAAGTTACAGGCAAATAAAGGTAATGTTGGACATAGGGGTTTAAAAGTGATACAAGCTATAGGCTGAATGAGTGCTGCCACCTAGTGGAAAAAGAAGGATAGCAGTCAGGAAAAAAAAGAATAAAATAGGAAAGGCTCTTTTAGAGAAATCTCTTATAGATTATACTACCTAGATTTCAGAGACTAGAAACCAGTGACATACAGGTGGGAGGGGGGTAGTAGTGGTCTGCGGTAGGCTGCTGATTCACACACACGGAAGGACAAGCTAACAACTAGGTAGTCTAAGATAAATGAGTCTAGTGCAAGGCTACATACATTTAAATGGAAATAGTTATGGGAGTCCGCACTGAAGTTCTTTTTCTTGAATGGCCCAGACTACCAGGCAGGAATGTCCAGGAAAAAAAACGACAGAGGTTTTACAGGAGGAAGTTCTTATATTCCAGAGGCTGGGAGGGACCTTCAGGAGTGGAGTACGGGAGGTGAGCGAAGCAGCACTACCGTGTAACCAGCTCAGGAAAGGAAGTTACCGAGCAACAAATTGTTAATAATTTATTTTCTCTTTACACTGTTTACTTTATGCAAGTTAACTCCACACAAAAAAAAATTATATCTATAGGAAATTGTCTCCCTTCAGTATATGTTTAAAAGATCCAGAGTTCCCCTACATCTGAAATGAGCAATCACAATTAAGCTTCCTGTGTAGATGAAAAAATAAAATACAGAATCAGATATTTCTTGTCATTTTGCTAAGTTTGTGAGTAACTTACATTGTCCATAAATAGGGAAAAACAAAACCCAGTTATGGCACCAGATAAAATTACTAAAGAATGAAGACTGTTGTTTATTAAAATTTGTCTGTAAGTGCTTTGGTCCATATTTTTCCACTTATGCCTACACTAGGTAGGAGTAAGTTTCTCTACTGTAAATGCAGTGTTTTGTCTTACCGCCAGCCTTGATTTATACAATATAAATGGATAATCAGTCAGTTTTCTGAAAAGTGTTGGTTCATCATCTGGTCTAATTTCTGATCTTTTGCCTGGGATATAACAGAGTAATTTACTAACATGTACTTTGCCAGCACTCTGGGTTTCCTCTGCATCCACAAGTTTTAATATCAGAGGGGAAAGAATCCTCTGAGTATCATTGGAAAAGGTAACTGAGACTTTAGGTCCTTCAAACTGTTAATCTTGATTTGTAGGCAAGAAGAAATACTGCATTTCTTGGTGTCAGCTGAATAATCCTGCTTGATAAATACTTGAATACCATTTACTAAAAAGCTTCTTGTCTGGTTTCCACAAGACTGCTGATATGTTTTATTTTATTGCATATGACTGGAACCAAAGCAAATGGGGTTGCAAAATTTTAGGATTCCTTGTTTTAGAGCAAACCCAATGAGATTACTATAATTTTTGGCATAGTGGTTAAGGTCTTTGTCTCCTGTGAGCAAGGTACAAGGTTTGATCCTGACCTCCAGCCAATGTCTGTGTGGAGTTTGTATGTTAGCTCTTTATCTCTGATAGGATACTTCCACTAACCAAAAAACATGATAGGTATTTCTACCCCTAACTCACACATGAATGGAATTGTGGGCAGCAATAGCATAGACTCTAGATGGTGCCTATGAGGGGAAGAGTTGTATGAACCAACCACCTTGATCATCAAATGAGGTGTACAGTATTCTCTAGAGAGGAGAACACAGATCACAAAAAGCATTCTGTGTTAGGACTAGCCACTCAATGGTGTAAAAATTGTCTCTAGGTGATTCAGTCAGATTAACAAATGTTACCAAAACTGAGTATGTATTTGCAGATGAATAGTGAGGTGAGGACTCCAACCTATTTTGACCTATGTCAGGGACCCATTATGAAAGTGGGAGGGGGTCTATGTGCTCCTTTTGGGCAATGTGTTGCTGCAATAAGGCCCAGCAGCCCTGGGTCAATAAGCTACTAGATGGCTGGTGTCCAGTTGCCCAGCTTGGGTAACAAAGAGCCTAAGAGAGGAGTTGCAATAACAACAAACTAGGCATCAGGGCACTGTACCAGGTTCTGGAAAGTGACTGAGCATAGAGCACAAATAAACTCTATCTCATTGCAAGGCAAAGACAGAAAGATGAAGAAGGCAGTCATCTGAAACCCGTTATAGGGGTTGTCAGCAACAACTTGCTCACAAGTCTACAGGCATCAAAGGCAGATGAAAAGAGTAATTCCAGCAACTTCTCTATGATGAAAACTCCACAGAAGGTGTTCTGTCCCAGACACAACCTATTATGAAATAAAAAAGAGGAGACCACCCTCAAAGAAGTAAGAACAGCACTAAGGAAAATGAAGTCAGAGAATAAAGCAGACTCAAATGAGGTCATGGTTGATATGATCTAGCTGTTAGGTGAGTTAGGTGAGAGAGGTATGGCTCCAGATGGTTCTCATAGCAGCATCTAGAGAAATGGGACCAGTACATAGCTAACACTTATCAGAAAACTGATTGTTAATCCATTTATATTGTGTAAATCAAGGATATTCCTAAGACAAATAAACATTCTAATGCCAGTGTACAAGAACAAAGGAGATATCCACAGCTGTGGTCAGTACAGAGGTGTCAAACTCCTGTCACACTCCATGAATGTGCTGGAGAGGGTGACTGATAAATGAATATGCAGAGTAGTAGAAAGTAAGATGGGAGATGAGCAGTTTGGATTCAGATCAGGATGCAGCATACCAACCTGATGTTTGCAGTGAGAGAGATAGTTCAGAACAAGTTAGAACAAGGAGAGAATTCAACTGGACACTTTCAGACTTTTAGGAAAGCATATGTCAAAGTGCCATGTAAGCTGATTCAAAAAGTCCTGTGATGGTTTGAAATCCTGGAAACATTGAAAGAAATAGTGCAGACTATGTACAAGGACATAATGAAGCACAAACAGGATTTGGACTCACAGATAAGTTCCCATTGGGAGTGGGTGTGTATCAGGGTTCAGCTCTGAGCACACTGCTGTTCATATTGGTAATGGTCAGAAGGGACAGCTCAACATAGCTGCTGTACGCAGATGATGTAGCATTACAGGCAGACTCTAAGCAAAAACTTCAGCAAAGGATAGGGGAATGAAATGTAAAACTGAAGGCACACGGGATGAAACGGAGTACAGATAAGACAGCTGTAATGACAGCAAATGAAGGAAATTAGAAGAAACTGAAAACTGAGATTCAAGGAAAAACAGTCAAACAAGTTAAGAGCTTCAATTATTTGGGAGGAGTGGTTGAGGTGAATGGAAGGGTGAATGAGGAGGTGAAAGCTAGACTCCAAGAGACTGCAGCCAGCTGCCACTGACCCTCAGGAGAAGTGGATGACAGAAGTATGCCAAAGAAGCTGAAAAGTAAGGAGCACTAAATATTGGCTACGAATGCAGATCAGCTGAGGAAGCTAGACATGATGGAGTTGAGGTGCCTAATATGGGTGGTAGGATTCACTCTATTCTCTGTGGCACAGATGAAGAAATGAGGATATACTCTACCTAGATAGCTGACCTTTCCCTCAGATTCAAGTTTTCTTTATTCTTTTTTCTGTAGAGTATCCTAATGTTCTATTTTTTGTAATTATATATATATATATATATATATATATATATATATTAAAGCTGTTCACCCTTAATAGATCCCATGTGTTCCAGCTGAAACTCATTCACACTTGCCTGTCCCATACTTTGGGGCAACATAATCAAGACAGCTGCATTTTTTGAGGGTGGCATTTTTCGCTTGCATATGAAGGATTTGATAACACAAGAGCAGTGAGCCTTAAAACAATGCTGTTAACTATGCAGTGCTATATCAAATGCAGATTTGTTAATACTGCCTTTCTTTTTATTCCCTGTATCTGTCCACTGTTGTAATTAATTGTAATTTATTCCTGGAAATGAGATTTTTCTTCCCAAGCCTCCATTAAAAATGAATTATTGTTGATTGGGTTGGAATTTCCTGGTCAACAAACTAAAATAAATCAGTTCTTTAAGCTATTTATGGTGTAATCACTGGTGGTGCTTACAGCTTGAAAGGGATGGAACTTAATCTGTGGGATCTTTATAGATTCTACCACTCAAATGAAAATTGCTTCATTGCAGTGGGAAATAAAAACAGCATCATACCTTCAGTGGTAGATGAAACTACTTTTAGTGTAGCAATTACCTCTGTGTTAGGAGGTTTACAACTCCTATGAAACTTTTTTTTCTTTTCTTTTTTATTTCTTTGCTGTTTATGTTCTAGCTCTATGGGGTATTTTGATGTATTATCCCCTGAGCTTTAAAGTATAGAGATTGACTGCTCAACTGAAATCATTTGTACTTTTGTCTGAACATACAGACCTTTTGAGTTTTTAATTTCTCATTTCCAGTAGTAGCCTTGAACTGTTTGAAAAGTTCAGACTACATGAAGGGATGGACATCTTTAGAAGTAAGTCAAATGACATCCTATTTTAACAATTTTTATGATAAAGGTAAAAGATCAAATTAAAATGCTCAGACAACAGTGGTTTCTAATATAAATATACTTTGATAATGTCCATTGTAGTTATTAGAAGAAACCAGAAAATAAATCTAAGCAAAAATATTGGAAAATAGTTATTATGTTTATCATTCTAAATTCAAATAAAACGTTTGTCCAGCTTTGATCTATAAGCCTAAATTAGTTGTAAGAAAAGCTAGCAACACTCTACTAGGTAGGTTGTGTATAGTACTGGGTAATTTTATACTGATTCTGGATGCAGAGTAGTTGAGAATATTCACTTGTTATGATTAGTTGCTACACTACTTACTCATTAAAATCCTGGAGCAATGATAGTTATCAAGCTAAACTTTATCACAAATCCAGACAGTTACAATCAAAGTTAAAGGCAAATTCTTGTAAACAGTCAGTTGAAGGTGAATAGCTAAGCTTTTATTATACAATTACTACTCGTTGCCATTTAAAAAGGGGCATGCTGATTTGACAGTCCAACCAGCGTGTCTGTTGTAAGTCGAGTATATACCGATAGAAAAAAGGTCTGGCCACTGAAGTACCACTGTGTGGCCAGACTTTCTATTGGTGTATGCTGGGGACAGCAAAATATGAGAAAAATCAGATATGTTTTCCAAAACTAAAGAAACAGAACATACCTGATTTTCCATGTATTTCTACATTGTCCCTCATAAATCCTGATTTTTTAAACATTAAAATAAATCAATCAATGAATACATAAGTAAATAGCAGTGGAGATTCTCTTTTCTCTGTTGTTTCTCCTGCACTGCACTGATATACCATGCAAGCATGGGAACATTAAGTCCTACACACATGCTCAATATATCAGCCTACAGAAGGCAACGTGAGAGAAGACTGAAGTGCCATTATGTAAGGATATTATTTAAGAAAGGTAAGCGATTTCCTTCTTAATAATGTCATTGTACAAAAGTAATAATCCACTTCTGTTTCTGCATACATTAGGATTTACCTACTTACAATTGTGGATTACTGCTTAATTAAACTACTGTAAGCAAATCTGGGCTCATAGTATAGAACACTAACCAAACTAACCTTCTTAGATAAAACACCTGTGAAATATTTTGATTTTTGTAACCAAAGTAATTAACTAAGATTGCAGTCATTTATGGAAGGCTTCTCGTGATTTGATGGGTGTAATCAGTAATGTATTATAAAATAAAACAAATTGAGACAGAAAAAACAGCAACAACAAAGATCCAAGGCTGGTGTTCAGAAACCTTTATATTGTACAGAATTATTCAACAAATAGAACAGTATGAAAGCAGTAATAACAAAGATCTAAGGGTGCTGTTCAGAAACATTTATATTACACAGAATTATTCAATATAACAGATTGATACACAGGAAGGAAAAATTCAGATATACATGTAGTGCAATCACACAATAGGAAACGTAACACTTTAGTCACTGAATGCAAATTCCCTTCTGCTAATGACCCACTGTGTATGCAAATGTTGACAATCAAATAGTAACAACAAACATGTTCAGGGAGCACTTCTGGTTATAAAACTGAAAATTGCAAACTAAAACCAAAAAGGAAGTCACAGAATCAAAACTATTTTTTTACACTGAGCATTTTCATCTTTACACTAGTGCAAACACAAATCAACAATACCCCCACTAATCTAATCACACAAAGTTAAGAACCAATGAAATGTAAAAACAATTTAAGATAAATCTCTCCTATAGGATTTCAATTTAAGATAGCATTTTATAGATAAAGTGTCATTAAGCCCATGGGAAACTCATGAAATTTAATACCTATCTCTTGTCAGAAAGTGTATATAGTTTTTATGGCATTACTTATTCAGTAATATATTTTTCATACATAAAAAACCTCAGTAAACATTGAAGTGAAAGAATAAACCACTGGAAACATGGCACACTTGTTCTAACACAAGTTATTAAAGGTAGAGATGATATATTTCCACCTTTTTTAAGGGATGATTTTCAGCCAAAAAAATGTGAACTCTTAGGCAGATATGACTCTAGTTCTCTCTATAGGTATGGCAGTTGATAATGTGACTGTGCAGAAAATAATTTTAAAAATTATACAAAGAAACACTGATTTATTTATTTAGAGTGCTTGGTGAAGGTCCAGTTTTTGTATTCAGGAACTCTAACAATTTAAAGTTTTTGCTTAAAAATGACATTGGTAGAGATACTAAATATTTTTCTGTCGCAGGTACTTTTAGTTGTTTTCATTGTCAACAATGCCATTTTATTGCTAATAGAAGCATATTTCAATTTGATCCCTTGAATTTTACTTATTTCAGTAAACATAGGTATGATTGTTGTACTGACAACATAGTTTATGGGGCATTGTGTTGCTCGTGTAATTGTTTTTATATAGGGAAGAATATCAGACAACTCAGGCTTAGAATTTGTGAACATCATAAAGCTATTGTAATAAAGATCTCACGGATGCCTTGGCCAAATATAATCTTCACTGTGAGAATTAAAAAAAAAAATTAGTTTTTTGTGTTAGAACACACATACAATTTGGGGTTTATTACGGGATGCAATGATTTTTTGGAGACCAGGGAGCTGTTTTGGCAGATAAAACTTAGAGCTGATAAGTTCCCTAGTCTGAATGAAAACATTAATTTTAAATGTTTATTAACATTTATTTTTTTCCAAGATGGTGGTCAGCTGAATTGCACCCTCTCCACAGAGCTCTTTTTGCAAATTCATTAATCTATCCTATTTATATAACTCTCGGCTGATAAAATCTGTAAGAGGAATTGTGGACCAGTTAAAAGCTGTAGTTCTTTCCTTTGACTACACAAAAATTCTCTTAAATACCAGTTATAAAGAGTTTTATCCTGTATCAGCTATCTACTACATCTTACACGTGGAATTTAGAGGCCTGGTAGAGTCAACTCTCACATTATAAATTCAAAATCGGAGTAAAATCCCTAAAGAAATAGAAGGTATGGATACCCAAACATCTAAAACTAAACTGTCTGCAACAGCATCTCCTGAAAAGGAAATAGTTACCAAAAGACAAAAAAACTGTTAAACAACAACAAGACCAAGCTAAAGACAGCACTAAGTAGAAAACCGAAAACACCATTCACATGGAGGATCTGAAAAATGCTCTTCTTCCGCTACAAAATACAATAGAAAACTTCTCAGAGCAACTAAAGCATTTTAGAGGTACAATCAACAAAATGGCAGAGAGAATTGACTTGGTGGAAGAAAGATCAAAATCGAATGAAATGGAAATTGTGCATTTGAAATCTGAACTTCTGGCTAAAGACAAATTAATCTCTGACATTCAAGCAAAACTACTGGATCTGGAAGCGAGAAGTAGAAGAAACAACCTGATTAGTAGAGGTCTGCCTGAAAAAGTGGATCAAAATCAGCTAATTCACACTCTTAAGCAGTTATTTAGATCACTACTACAGTCAGATGAAACACATTCTGAATGCATACTTGAAAGAGCACCTCGCGTGCTGTATAAAAATCAAGACTCCACAACACTGAGACACATTTATGTTAAATTTCTTAATTTCCAAGATGTCCAAACCATTCTATCTTCATACAAAAAGCAAAAACACATCAAGTGGAATACATATAATATTTTTATTTCACAAAATTTCCCACAAGAAATAAAAGAAAAAAGACGTAAACTATCTCCCTTCTATGCAGACTTTATCAAGTGGAACATCAAATTCCAGATGTGATTCCCAAACAACCTGTCTTTTTATCATAATGAAATTAAATATACAATGTTCTCACCTAAAGAAGCTACTCTAATCTTTACCAAGTGTTTTGGTAATGCCCCGTGCGAATAAAACCAGGAAATACTACCAAATCAAGCATGTAACTAAATCTTTTTGCTATTTTACCTCACCCGAGTCTTCAAATCGCATTCCGACTTCAAATAATAGCATGCAGCCTAGCTCATTACTTTTCATTTGGGTAATTCACTTTATTTAAGCTTAATATAAAAGGCTGTATATTTTCCTAGTATGTGGTACTCTTTGTGCAAAGATAAGTTGTACAGGGGACCTCAATGTGGTGACACCACCTTTTTGGTCTTCTAACTTCCCACCAATTTCCTGCTCATCCCTTCTTCGCAATTATTATCAGCGCTGTTCCAGTAGGTGGCTGAATGTCTTTTTCTTCGAATTTTATCCAAATATCTGTGGTAAGAAATGGAGAAGTTGTCAATGATCCAGTTCTCACCGGAGTGTTATTGTCAGGTAATCATACTTCCTTCTGACCTATTCAGTGAAAATAAATTCAGCGAGAGGCATTCATGATACAACAAGGCTTCATCTTTAAATACTGGTTTAGCTAACTATGGCAATTTCTGAAAAATCTTATCTGTGTTCCAGTTATCACGGAAGAGCTGTTGTCATGTAATCCGCTATCTAAAGCATTAATTTTGTATATGTATGTTTTTGATGCACAAATTTCAGACTGATCAAAAATATAGTCATACATGCCTAAGGAATATCCTGCATTAAGGAAATGATTTACGCAGAGCTGGTTCTGTGATACATTCAAGAATGCTTCTTTCCCCACAGATTTAACTGACTTAGAAAATGTTTTCCTTCTAAAAATAAAATGTTTCGTTAGAATATAAACATAGCTACTTCACAGATGTGAGATCATTTTCTTTCAGCCATTATCTCAGTCAATTGTTAGAATGATAATTTCTATTCTATGTTAGTTATTTGTTTCTGTCATTAGTAAACCAGTAACTAAATGGGCAGCCTTCATTTAAGAATTAAATTCAAGGGGATTAAGCAGCACTTGTGTAATTTTTCAAAAGGGTTGTTCCACAACTCAGTTGTATATACTATTTTGATCTTTCACCTAGTAAATAATATATTTCCTTATATAACTTTATAAGGTTGATAAAGTTTAGCTTTTGTATGAATGTCAATAGTGATCTGAAATGTTTTAAGATATACATATATCTGTTAAAGATGTTACAGTCTCATGTGTTATATTGTTTAAGATTCAATCTGTTGTTATAAAGGAATGGGATAGATAATGCCTTAAGACAGTTTCTACCTTATATTGTACACAAGGTGGTAATCAGTTAAACCTACTTATGCTATGTTCCGTGGTTAACTATCTCTCACACTATTAGTTAAGCTTGAGTACATTTCATTGGTTTAATCTTTTAACCATCCCTACATACAACACCACCTTCACTGATACACTTTTTGAAACTGGAGTATACTTTAAAGAAAGAGCTGGGTGGATAGACTTAGTGGGGTACTAAGCAATGTCATTTGGAATTGTCTCAAAGTTGTATATATGGTGTAAATATTACTGTGATGTTTTGGGGAATTTTTCAACTTTTCTATTAATTTTAATTATACGTTCTTCAGTTTTATCTCTCCCAAATAAAGGAGTTAGGTGGGTAGGCACAAGGTTAGGTTTGGGAGAGATTAGTGCTGCTTTATCATCTAAATTTACACTCAGTCCCATTGTTTTGTTGAACTTTGAATCACACAACTTTTTTCCCTACCTTAACATTCATTCATCCAACATTTTTAGATCCATAATTTAGTATAAAAATGAGTAATAGTTGTAAAACAATCTCCTGGAATGTTAGAGGTCTCCAAGACAAAAATAAAAGAAATCTCCAAATGCTCCTCCTACTAAAATCAGAAGCAGACAGCTCATTCATTCAAGAAACACATTTGTCTGAGGATGACTGGACCAAAGAAAAAAAGTAGGAAGTGGATAAAAGACATTATATCAGTGGGTAACAGCTCTAACTCTAGAGGGGTGGCAATCATTATCAAAAACTCATTTAAACCAATTATAATAGGCAGAGGGTCAGATAATGAAGGTAGATGGTACTACTTCACATGTTTAATCCCCACAATCATTAGTCCTATTCTGTTCTTAAACACATATGGTTCTTGTTCAGGACAACAGCAATTTATCTTCATTATTTATAACCCATTATTAAAATTTAGTAACCGTCATTTGATTATAGGGGGAGAGTGGAATGTTATAATTAATCCTAATATTGATCGGACTAACAAAGTTAAAAATTATAATATACAAGATTCCATTAACTTGCTGGACCTAATCTCAGACTTTAATCTGGTTGGCCCTATATCTTTTGGCGAAACCACTCAGAATCTCAATAACTGCACATATTTCTCAAAATGTCATAACTCTTGGTCAAGATTAGACTTTTTCCTAATTTCTGAAATACTAATCAACTGGCAAACAAAATTTACGGTTGAGCCAAGATTCTTTTCAGATCACTCTAAGATCACATTGTTGATAAATTTTGATCAAACCTCATCTTCACATAGTATGGGTTTTAAATGGTCCCTTAACAATAATATTTTACTCAACCAAGTAGTGAAAGATGAAATTCTATCTGCCTTACGAGAGTGTTCAGATGATCCTAGAAACTCATGTATCCCATATTCTTAGAGGCATATTCATTCTGAAATCTACATTCTAAATTAGAGATTTCGACAATAAACTTCAAGAAAACCATTCTTTAGAGCTGGAAAATGCTATGATTAGTAATCAAAAGGAACTATTTAACCTACATCAGTACAACTACTATCTGCAAGAATTAAGGTTTGTTGCTAAATTTCCTGAATGGACTCCAGCCCCTTCTAAAGCTTTAACTAGACTGATTGAAAATAAAAAAATCTATCCCAGAATAACCCTCATTAGACACAAAGGAAAACTATTCAAATCAGACTCCCAGATAATCAGTCTATTCCGTCAGATATACTCAAACGTATATTCTAGTAATGATCATCAAACCCCATCTTCAATAATCCCAATAATCCTAATATTGATCGGACTAACAAAGTTAAAAATTATAATATACAAGATTCCATTAACTTGCTGGACCTAATCTCAGACTTTAATCTGGTTGGCCCTATATCTTTTGGCGAAACCACTCAGAATCTCAATAACTGCACATATTTCTCAAAATGTCATAACTCTTGGTCAAGATTAGACTTTTTCCTAATTTCTGAAATACTAATCAACTGGCAAACAAAATTTACGGTTGAGCCAAGATTCTTTTCAGATCACTCTAAGATCACATTGTTGATAAATTTTGATCAAACCTCATCTTCACATAGTATGGGTTTTAAATGGTCCCTTAACAATAATATTTTACTCAACCAAGTAGTGAAAGATGAAATTCTATCTGCCTTACGAGAGTGTTCAGATGATCCTAGAAACTCATGTATCCCATATTCTTAGAGGCATATTCATTCTGAAATCTACATTCTAAATTAGAGATTTCGACAATAAACTTCAAGAAAACCATTCTTTAGAGCTGGAAAATGCTATGATTAGTAATCAAAAGGAACTATTTAACCTACATCAGTACATCTACTATCTGCAAGAATTAAGGTTTGTTGCTAAATTTCCTGAATGGACTCCAGCCCCTTCTAAAGCTTTAACTAGACTGAGTGAAAATAAAAAAATCTATCCCAGAATAACCCTCATTAGACACAAAGGAAAACTATTCAAATCAGACTCCCAGATAATCAGTCTATTCCGTCAGATATACTCAAACGTATATTCTAGTAATGATCATCAAACCCCATCTTCAGAGATTGAAAATTATATTAAATCCATTAATTTTCCAAAACTAAATGAAGACCAGAAACTATTTTTATCAGCCCCCTTGACCCAATCAGAAATAATTAAGATTATTGATAACCTAAAATCAGGGAAAGCTCCAGGCATTGACGGCTATACCCCAGAATTTTATAAATCATTTAAAGATGCATTAGCTCTCATTTTACTAAAACTATTTAACTATATTCTTAGTAACATGATCTTGGATCTTTATATTAATCACTGCACAACAATTTTAATCCCCAAAAATAATCTGGACAAATCAAACATCAACAACTACAGGCCAATCTCTTTAATGACTATAGATATTAAAATCCTATCATCTATGTTAGCTGAAAGGCTTAAAAAAGCAATCCCCTCCCTTATTTCAAATGACCAAGCCGGCTTCATGCCAAATAGGCACACATGGGACAATACTCTAACATTAGAGACCATGATCAACATGACTAAAAAAGATGAAAACCCAAGATATGCAATGATCCTCAATGCTTGTAAAGCATTTGACAGGATG
Source organism: Protopterus annectens (assembly GCF_019279795.1). Classification (NCBI taxonomy): domain Eukaryota; kingdom Metazoa; phylum Chordata; order Ceratodontiformes; family Protopteridae; genus Protopterus; species Protopterus annectens. Next base: position 1,898,627,218 of record NC_056725.1, read on the forward strand.
AACTGGAAATTTCTATTTGTAGTCCTAGGACATTATGACATTCCTATAAATTTCATTAATACTATTAAAATCTTATATAATAGTGCCTTCACATGCCTTTATATTAATAAGAAGTATTCATCACCAATAAAAATTTCTAATGGAACTCATCAGGGTTGCCCCCTCTCTCCTCTTCTTTTCAACCTATATATAGAACCATTATTTCTACTTCTCCGTCAGAAAACCTTTCACTCAATACTTAAAATATTACATACCAATATAACCCTGGCTGCATTCACTGATGACTTGAACCTTTATTTTGAAAACCCCATATCAGATACAAAAAAGATAATTGTAACCCTTAATACTTATGCATACATTTCGGATTATAAGATCATCCAAGATAAAGCTTGTATTTTTCCAATTAACCCTTGTGCTCATAAAGAAAACTTTTTTATAGACTCTCCATTTCACACAGTATATTCCTTCAAGTATCTAGGAATTAAGTATGATCATGCTACACCTTATATACTGCATTTCAATTTAACGAAAGTTTGGTCAACTATAACCCAATATATGTCCAGATGGCAACAGATGAAACTCCCTATGCTTTCTAAAACATCCATTATCAAGATGAATATCCTCCCAATGATTTTATACTTCTTTCACGCATCTTTTTCTACCATTTCCAATATTTTTTTCTCAAAATTCATAAGGCATTTGCAAAATGTATTTGGTACCCAAAGGCTGTCAGAATATCTTATCTAAGACTTACTCTACCAAAAGATAAAGGGGGCCTTGGCATGCCAGACCAACATATTTACTACAGAATTCTACATGCTAACAGACTAATTAAAATTGTGAATCACAATCCAGCTACTCAGCTCCGCCCTCCCCCCCCCCCAGATTATTATGTGGTTTAATCATGTTTTAGATAATAACCTTAACCCTAAAGCTCTTCCCTTTATGGACCCAGTATCCATTAAGAAATCAAAATTGCACCATTCCTTAAAGGAAAAAATAATTTTTTTTCAAGAACTAGTTAACTCTGTTAATTTGAAAAATGCATTCCTTTTAGTACAGCCTATTCATTTAAACCCTAATCTTATGTTGAATATAAACATGATTAACTTAGCTAATTGCCCTCATATCAGGGACTTTACTATATGGGATATTCACAAGTTTAGAGATTTATCACCCACAAAACTACCTGATACATTAAATTTGTCCAAAAAATACATTATAATTTTACGACAACTAAAAGAACTTTTTGCATCTCTGCCTTATGCTTACAATATTAATGAAATGAACATTAATCAGGTGTCTGAATTATTTGATGTTTTATCAACCAACAAGAACATGCTAGCCCTAACATACAAGCTTATTAGTGCTATGCTTCAAAAGATAAGATGTTATTTGCAGATTATTGGAACCAGCAAGGTTCTAGCTTATCAGAAGAGCATAAATTATCTGCTATTAATTGTACTTGATCTTTTTCTCCTTTAAAAAAAAAAACTTATCTACACCCAATTTATGATCAGTAATAATCTATATTTCATGCCTGTTCGCTTAAACAAATTTAACCCAAATATCTCAACTGCTTGCCCTTGCTGTTCGTACCCTCAAGCGGACATTATGCATATTTTATGGTTCTGTAGATACACCCACTCTATTTGGTGCTCCCTCAAGGTGAAACTAGACAAAATGGGATACCATAAATCAACTCTCTCATGGGAGATGGCACTCCTGCATATCCCAGTTAATAATTTATTGAAATTTAAATCACACATCCTAATAACGGCATGTTCTTTAGTCAAATTATACATCACCAAGCACTGGCTAGATCGCACCAAAATGTCATGGAATGGCAGCAGGAACATGGTGATCAAATACATAACTTCACAAAAACTTTTAATATCAAGTCCAAAGAAACTTGTTTACTATCAGAAATTCTGGAACTCCCTCTTTGAACTTTTGGCAGATAGTTGAAGTCATTTCTATTTGTTTTTGCTCAGATAGGGAATATCTCTAACCAAGAAAGACAAATAATTAAAACATGGATATGATGGCACACTCAGTATTATCTAGCTATGCTACAGCTGATATATGTAATCCTTCAAAACAATTCAAACTTTTTATGGGGCTCTTCTATATATGAGTTTGCCTAAAGCAGCACTTTGTACATATTGCAGATAAGACTGGTTGTGTTTCGAATTCATTTTTAGTGTGAGTTTTATGTTATCTTCTGTACAAACACTCATGTAAATCTACACTTGTGTGTGGTATGTTTTTTTTTCACTTGTCTGTGTTATGAAAAGCAAATGTAATAAAATTTCAATTTGAGAAAAAAAGATATAGATTATTTTAACATTTATCGTTCATACTTAAACGCACATTGTCAGTGTTATAGTTTTATGTGTTTTTTTCTATTTTTTTCTTTTTCTTTTTATAGTTAATAGAATCATTTTTACATGTTTGTATACATCATGTGACCTCAGTCAGCTGACATGTATTTCAGCAGTTATTGGACAGACTGTTTTTGGCAGTCTTATTATTGTATTTAAATTTGCGATGAAACTTGTTGAGACTATTCTAATGAAGTTCTGTTTACTGAATTTCCTGTTTGCACTTAATTTTAAAATTGTTTTTTCTCAAAACTTGCATATTTCCTGTCTTTGACCTAACACTCTTCTGTGGGGTCATTTACTGCACTGTTATAACTTGATATTACTTGTGAACCTCTGCTATCTCTGAAAAAACAAAAAAAAAAATCTTGCTTTTTTCCCACTTTTCTGAGATTTAAAAAAGTTCAGTTACAGGCTTACTGTTCCTGAACTGTTTGTAAGTTTCTGTGAGGCCATTTTTGCTTGGGCTAAGGGAAAGTCTCTCTGTTGATCAGCGGCAGTGAAAAACATTGAGCAGCTCCCCTGCCCCCGTGGGAGTGGTTACTGACTTGAAACTGTAGTTTTATTGACCAGTAGGGGTCATTTCCAAAACTCCTTCATCTTCCTCTCTTAAAACCTAGTTGCCTCGTGGGTTTGGCATCTTTTCAGGCTTGATGGCTGTTGGTGAAGCACCCACCAAGAGGAGAAAATGCTGAGAGAAGAAGGGAGCCACTTTTGAGATTTTAAGTATTTTTCTCTGTTTATTTGCTAAGTTTTTCTGCATAGTTGCCTAGTTTGAGCATTTTCTGGCTTGTTAAACTTGATTTCTGCATTAGTAGCTGTATTTAAAGCACAACCAAAAGCTGTTTACTGAATTTCCTGTTTGCACTTAATTTTAAAATCGTTTTTTCTCAAAACTTGCATATTTTCTGTCTTTGACCTAGCACTCTTGTGTGGGGTCATTTACTGCACTGTTATAACTTGATATTACTTGTGAACCTCTGCTATCTCTGAAAAAACAAAAACAAAAATAAAATCTTGCTTTTTTCCCACTTTTCTGAGATTTAAAAAAGTTCAGTTACAGGCTTGCTGTTCCTGAACTGTTTGTAAGTTTCTGTGAGGCCATTTTTGCTTGGGCTAAAGGAAAGTCTCTCTGTTGATCAGTGGCAGTGAAAAACATTGAGCAGCTCCCCTGCCCCCGTGGGAGTGGTTACTGACTTGAAACTGTAGTTTTATTGACCAGTAGGGGTCATTTCCAAAACTCCTTCATCTTCCTCTCTTAAAACCTAGTTGCCTCGTGGGTTTGGTGTCTTTTCAGGCATGTTGGCTGTTGGTGAAGCACCCACCAAGAGGAGAAAATGCTGAGAGAAGAAGGGAACCACTTTTGAGATTTTAAGTATTTTTTCTCTGTTTATTTGCTAAGTTTTTCTGCATAGTTGCCTAGTTTGAGCATTTTCTGGCTTGTTAAACTTGATTTCTGCATTAGTAGCTGTATTTAGAGCACAACCAAAAGCTGTTTACTGAATTTCCTGTTTGCACTTAATTTTAAAATTGTTTTTCTCAAAACTTGCATATTTTCTGTCTTTGACCTAGCACTCTTGTGTGGGGTCATTTACTGCACTGTTATAACTTGATATTACTTGTGAACCTCTGCTATCTCTGAAAAAATAAAAACAAAAAAAAAATCTTGCTTTTTTCCCACTTTTCTGAGATTTAAAAAAGTTCAGTTACAGGCTTGCTGTTCCTGAACTGTTTGTAAGTTTCTGTGAGGCCATTTTTGCTTGGGCTAAGGGAAAGTCTCTCTGTTGATCAGTGGCAGTGAAAAACATTGAGCAGCTCCCCTGCCCCCCATGGGAGTGGTTACTGACTTGAAACTGTAGTTTTATTGGCCGTATTGGGTCAATTCCTGGCTCTTTCCAGCCCCTGCTATCAAGCACACTTTAGCGTGCTTTAGCGCAATTTAGCACGGAGTTGCCACTAGAGCAGCATCGGGCAGTGCCGGTTTAACAAGGTTAAACTTTTTCTGGCTCCATAAAGTCTGTTCTTCATTTTTTCCCTTAGAACTGCTCTACTAGTAATCTAAACAGTATATCCCTTAACTAAAAAGCGCAGCACTTGTTCCTAAAAAGCTTTTTTTTTTTTTTTCTCCAAAAAAAAAAAAAAAGCTCAGCACTTGTCTTAAAAGCATCTTCTTTTCAGGCTTAGCACTTCTGTATTATACAAAGTCCCTCACTAGCGAACCCCCCCCCCCCAGGAATACCCACTTCCTTACTAAGTCCTCTCTCATTCAGTTACACCCCAAACTTCTTAATTTCTCTAGCATGTCGAAGGGCCAGATGCTGGCGTCCTCTCCTGTCCAGTTGGTGAATCTGGGAATATTGAGGCAATGTTACAATTGCCTCATGTAACACAGACAACCCTCTCCTCCTCCCACATAACACAAATACTTGCGAGAGATGCAGCTATTTAGCCAAACTGGAGGCTGAGCTCTCTCAACTGAGGACTGGCAAGACCAGACAGGAGAAGGCAGCTACACACACCACAAAACCAGTCTCACATAAAGCTATCACAACAATGAATCAAACACATAAACACACAAAGACATACTCAGAGGCTCTGAGCAAAAATTTACCTAAACAGCAGAGGCCTCCAAAGCAGACACCCAAGCAACCGCCACCTCATGACACACCACAGGCAACACATAAAACACAAAATCAGTGTGCAAAGCAGTCACAGCCCTTAAGGCCAAATACAACACCAAACATACTTGTCATAGGTGACTCCATAGTCAGACACACTGATGTCCCACTCACCAGGCTGAACAAGGAGAGGGTCACAGTAAGCTGCCTATCGGGCGCTAGAATCCACCACATAACACAAGCACTCGGGTCACTCCACAGCAAGTACAAATATGACACAGTCATTGTCCATGCTGGTGTGAACGAAGTGAGACGTACCTCCCTGGACTACATGAAAAGAGACATAGAGGAGCTCTCTGATTATGTAGCCCAGGCAGGTATGACCCTCACCCTGAGCATCATCCTTCCTTCACCAAGAATGATGCCACAACATAGAGACAAGATGATCAGCTTTAACAATTGGCTAAATTTCTGGTGTCATTCAAAGGGGATCTAGTGTCTGTCTGCCTGGGATGACATGCTTGACAAGCCACGCTGCTTCGCAAGGGACGGCTTGCACCTGTCACCCCTGGGATTCCAGATATTGGCTAAGGCTCTTGCCACCCCCATAGTGCCTTTTTTAGGCAAGGCTCAAATTCTAAACCTACCACCCTAGAAAACAAAAATGGGAAGAAACTAAGGGTAATGCTGCTCAATGCCAGAAGTCTAAATCTCAAAATGCACTCACTCGAGGCCCTTCTCAGTATGGAGAACATCGATGTCTGTGCTGTGAATGAAACCTGGTTCAAGGCTCCTGAGAGCACCCCGGCACTATCAGGTTTTACCTCATATCATGCGTTCCGGCCCCAAAACCCGGACCACACCACAAAAGTTGGAGGTGTATCCATATTCATCAAGGATACCCACACCTCCTGGTTGATGGCAACGCATCAAGCATCGGAAACCATCCAGGTGCAATTAACCATAGGCAAAACTGCTCTACAATTTGTAGCATGCTACAGGCCATCCTCTCAAACTCAGGAACCCCACACAGCCTTCCTGAAGACACTGGAGGGTATAAAAGTATCTCCAAACACCATTATATTGGGTGACTTCAACTACCGAATATAGACTGGGAACATTACTCAAGCCCAAACTTTCTAGCCCAAAGGTTCCTGGAGTTCATAAATTCAAATGCCATGGAACAACTAGTCACCGTTCCCACAAGAGGAGAAAATATACTAGATCTCATCATCACAAACATGGGGACAAAATGCTCCACACCGAAGTGTATCCCTCATTGGTGAGATCAGATCATAAACTAATCTCACTGGATATCCACATCCCGCCCCACCCCAAACAAAAAGACCACAGTGAAGAACTTCTCTAAAGCAAACTTCACACTACTCAAGACTGGTGTGGTATCCTTCAAGGCCCCGAGCCAGTGGAAACCACAACCCAAGCTGCGGAAGCCCTTACAAATGCCTTCTACGAACACCTCCAGGACTGCATGGATCAGGCAATCCCTAATAAAACCAAGACTCTTTCCACCAAGGGCAAACGTCCAGTCTGGTGGACTCCAGCCATAAACAAACTTTACAATAAGAGGAGAAAGCTGTTACATGATAGAGCAAAATCCATAAAAGAGAAGACACCTTTGATCATTATTAGTAAAAAAATACGAGCACTCATAAAATCATCCAAGGCCAACTTTGAGAGAAAAATTGCCCTAGATTCAAAAGACAATCATAAGGCCTTCTTCAGCTATGTTAGAAACCTGGGTGGAAACTCCCAGATATGCTCAGAATTAGTCCAAAATGATACAAAATCACTGAACCCACAGACATTGCCAACATACTGGCAGACAGGTTCAGTGCAAACTTCACCCTCCCCCAAAAAGGAGAGATAACTATCCCAGCAGAGTGCAGCCTCCCAGACATCTCCAATGCGCAGGTGAAAGCTGCTCTCTAAAGCTAAAACACAGCATCAATGGGACTGGATGGTGTCCCCGGCTGTGTGCTACATGAACTCAATGAGGAACTAAACCCGCACATAAGGCAGCTGTTTAATCTTAGCCTTACCACAGGATACGTGTCCAAGGAGTGGCGTACGGCAACTGTGGTCCCACTCCACAAAGGCGGTGCCTCTATGGACCCTGGTAATTACCGCCCCATAAGCTTAACAAGCCTGGTCTGCAAAGCTATGGAGAGGATCATAATGGAACTCATAAACAAAGACATAGGGGACTTGCAGACATTGGACCCGACCCAGTTTGGCTTTGTCAAGGGCAGATCATGCCTTTTGAACTTGGTCGACTTCTTCGAAACATTCACCAAGGCCATTGATGAGGGAAAGGCAGTCCATACAGCCTACCTTGACCTTGCAAAAGCTTTCGACACAATACCCCACTCGGGTATTATAGAGAAACGTACCAGCTTAAATGTAAACCCATATGTCACAAGATGGGTTGCAAACTGGCTAAAGGACAGAACCCACAGGGTTACAGTAGCTGGCGCCATGTCAGACTCCAAGCCGGTCACAAGTGGTGTCCCACAGGGCTCAGTCCTTGGCCACCTGTTGTTCGGCATCTACTTCTCAGAAGTACAGGCTAACATAGGAGGACTATGGCTGACAAAGTTTGCAGATGACTGCAAACTGGGAGCCATAGTGGAAAGTACATCGGACACAGATATCCTTCAGAGGGGTCTCACGGAAACTGATAGCTGGTGCCGGAGCCATGGCCTGAAGTTAAATGCCAAAAAATGTATAGTCATACCCTTCGGGAAAAACAAGGTAACCCCAAGCTACCATATAGGTGGCAATCCACTAAGCACAGAAGAGGTTATCAGGGACCTGGGGACCCAGGTTGACAGTGGCCTTTCTTTTGACCCTCACATTGCTAAAGTGGTTAGAAAAACCTTCTACACTGCCCACCTGATCATGAAGGGATTCACATCCAGATCAAGTGAGGTCATTGTTCCCCTGTACTCTTCACTTATCAGACCAATGATTGAGTACAATGCCCCATTCGGGATGTATCTCACCCGACATCTGCAGCAATTGGAGAGACCCCAAAAGTCCCTCACCAAAAGGATAAAGGGACTCCAACATCTGTCATATGCTGCCAGACTGAAGAAACTCCAGCTCTATTCAGTCGCATACCGTCTGCTCAGAGGTGACCTGTGCATGACATACAAGGCCATGTCCAACCCAGAATTAATGGACATGCTCCACCTCAAAAAATTCAAATCTACCAGATCCACTAGAGCAAGCGACTTAAACCTTAGCACGGATATAAATAGGACATGCTGGAGGGATAGATTTGTCACCCAGAGACTCCCTATGTTGTGGAATAAAATCCCGGTCCATGTGAGGCAGAGCACCTCGCTGGCTCTGTTCAAGAGAAATCTTGACCGGTGGATGGGAGATCATAGGTTTACCCCGGGAATCATCTCTGTGTCACTGCTGGACAGAGGCACAACAAACTAATGGGCACAATATTTTTTAACATAAGGGGTGGCGTAAGCCACAAAAACTCTGGGCTAGGCTTATAAATGCTTTAGGGCAGATAGCCTAGTATAAACCTATGAACCTATGAACCTATAATAAAGTGGGAAGAAAGTGCTAGTTATAGTCTCTTTGTGCCGTGTTTCCAGTTCTTTCACTTCAATGTTTACTGAGGTTTTTCTTTGTTTGGATTTAGTTTCCTCAGTCACAGTCTGGGATAGTTTTCATACATTATTATGTAACATACATATAAGGAACTCTTTTTCATCTTTTATATAATGTACATTCAACTTTATTGCTTGGTTTACACTTGTTACTTGTTTATTTTCTTCTTCATTTATTGTATCCACAAACTGTAACCGATTTTGATTTGTAATTCTGTTTAAACTGTACCATGGAGCTTTTCTTCCCCGGCCTCTGCTGAAGATGGGTTCATACCCAGTCTGACTTTCCTGGTAAACAAATGTCAAATAAATAAATACAAAAATAAAAATACCTGCCATTCAAGTGATTTTTATCAAGCAGATTACTATCATCAGCACCTCAAGGGTCAAAGTTTGCATCATCTGAAAAAATATATATTTTAAACTGATTACACTGTACACTATGTCTGTACAGAGCATTATCTTTGCAATTATTTTTAATATCATTCACACATTCATAAATCCTGTTACTCAGTTTGTGATTTGCCACACAAATTGCCTCACAGAGGAGACAAGATGCTTAATAGACTATTACTGGAATAATAAGACGTACAAGGTGACTGAGTCTTGTGACCATTTATGCCTTGCCAATACCTACCCTTAGACTGTATCTTCTTTTTCAAGGAGGGCTAAGTCAGTAAATCTGGGGTTGAATTTGTGAATACCCATCCAGTTGTCCAGTTCCTGTTTAAAGGAAGATAATGTATCACACTACTTGATTTTAGAAGTTTGGAAGGTAATGTGTAATGAACTTTGTTTTGGAATTTGGAGACTATTTCATTTGTGGAGACACAACAGAACCAGGACCACTGGATCCAAAATGGCACTGAAGGCAAGACATAGATCTCATCTCAAAAGTCTATAAGATACTGAATAAAGTGATAGTACTTCCAGTCTTTCTAGTAGTTTAAGATTTATAAGCCTTCTTAGTTAGGAATATATAAGGTCTTGCTAGTTGATTGATATGTCTAGTGAAGTACATCCCATGGGTGACATTGTATTCACTAATCAGCCTAGTCAATGATGAATCTAATCCGGATGAGATTGTTTGGCAGCTAGCTTTGTTAATTAGAAGAACTTCCTGATTACTGCTGTTACATTATGATCGATAGTTATGTTTGATGCTAGTGGAAGGGGTTGTTTACCAAATATGACAATATTGCACTTTTTAGCATTTAATTTGAGCCCATTTCAGTCCTTCATGTATTTACAAGTGTAAGTTCTTGCTGAAGGGCTTTGGTGTCAGAGGGAGACTTGATGACTCACACGTTACAGCTATCTGCAAATATGGTTTGCCAGAGGTCTTGGTTCATAGTTTGGAGATCAGAAAAGTAAATGCTGAATAAAAGAAGTCCCAGGACTGAGTCCTGTGAGACACTACTGGTCACCTTCACACTCTCTGATGAGTTACCTGCACCCCGCACTGTTTGGATTCTGTCATTTAGCCAATTTACTATCCATCTTACTACATAAGGATCTATTTGAAATGCATTAAGCTTAATAACTCTGTTAGCATGGGGTTTGGTGTCAAATACCTTGACCAGGTCATAGTATACTATGTGGACAACATAAGCACTGTCAACAGACTGTGTTACACTTTTAAAGAAATTAACCAGCTTCATTAGACACATTCTATGCTTGACAAAGCCAAGCTGATGTGGGTCTAGCCTGATGAGATTTTAATATCTTAGTCTAGCAGTTCAGTTAGAATATGTTCTATGACTTTGTAAATAAGACTTGACAGGCTTTTGGGCCTATAATTCCTGGAGTCAGTGGTGGGTGTCACCCTTGTGTACTGACATCACTACTGCTGTGGGCCAAACCTCAGGGACAGAGCCAGTGGCTAACGTCAGGTTAAATCATTTAAGGAATAGCTGTGCCTAAGCTTGTTTAGTACTATTTATTAAACCACGTTGTAAGTTGCCAGATTCCAATGAGAATTCTTTTTAGTCTTGGAAAGCACCTTCAGTGCACATTCTTTAGTGATGATGAAGAATGTGAGAGATGCAGGAATAAGCATAAATTGAATGGTTACTTTCAGAGTTCAGTTTGCACTGAATTTTGTGTGCTAGTATATTGGTGATGTCTTCTAATCAGAGTAGGCTCTGCTATTATGAAAAAGTTCAGAATAATAAATAAGTCTCTCCACAACAGGTACAATATGACTCTGTCATTGTTCATATTAGAGTAAATGACTTGAAATGTACCTCCCTGGAATATATGAAGAGAGACATGATTGAGCTGTCAGAGTATGTGTCCCAGGCAGGCATGACCGTAGCCCTAACCAGCATCCTACCTTCACCAAGAATGATACTACAATACCAACAAAAAATAATTGACTTCAACAATTGGCTTAGTTTTTGGTGTCATTCCAAGGAGATCCAGTATCTGTCTGCTCTGGATGATATGGTTGACAGACCTCGATGCTTTGCCAAAGATGGCCTCCACTTGTCAACCCTGGGATTCAAGATTCTGGCCAAGGCTCTTTCCTCCCCCATTGTGCCTTTTTTAGGCAATGTCCCAGAGACATATCTTCCAACATATCTTCCAACATAAGAGACCTGTCAAAAAGCAAATTGAAGGTCATGCTGCTTAATGCTAGGAGCCTTAACCTGAAAATGCACTCACTGGAGGCTCTCCTAGCACTGGAAGATGCTGACATCTGTGCAGTCACAGAAACTTGGTTCAAGGCTGCAGAGACCAGCCCTGCCTTACCAGGCTATACCTCATTCCACACATTCTGACCCCAAAATGAGGTCGGGAAGACTAAAGGTGGTGGAGTTTCTATTTTCATTAAAGACAAGCACACCTCCAGACTGGTTTGCCAGCAGGATGCACTAGAACTTCTCCAAGTGCAATTGGCAATTGGCAAGACACCCATTGAAGAGATATAGCCAGCTATAGACCCCCCCCTCCATGACTCAGGGCACGCACTCCTCCTGCCTGGACCTACTTGATTCCACGAAGGTACCCCCTAACACCCTGATCCTTGATGACTTCAACTACCCCACCATAAATTGGGTGAACTATTCTTGCTCTAATGCACTCCCCCAACAATTCCTTAATTTCATCAATTCTAATGTGCTAGACCAGCTTGTATCATTCCCCACAAGGGGACATAGCATTCTAGACTTGTTCTCACCAGGAGTGACTGCTGCACCACCCAAATAATAGGTTCTTCGCTGGTGAGATCAAACCATCGATCTGTCTCATTTGAAGTGTCTGTCCCATCCAAACCCCCCCCCCCCCAGCCATAACCAGGCTAAAACACTTCTCAGAAACTGACTACAATCTTGTAAGGGAGGGTATCAGTAGCTTCACTCCACCACCCTCCTCAGAGAATGCAGACAAATATGCTGAAGAGTATGTCAGTGCAGTATACAAGCACCTGTACAACTGCATGGATTCAGCCATACCAAACAGAACTAAAATCTGCTCCTCAAGGAAACACAGACCTATGTGGTGGACATCCTCTATCAACAGGCTTTACAACAAAAGTAAGAAACTGTTGTCCAAGGGTAAAAAGGCACAAATTCACAATTGGAAAAACTCCCTCCTTATCCTAAACAAGCAAATTAGGTCACTAGTAAAAACCTCCAAAGCCAATTATGAATCAAAACTAGCCTCCGAATCAAAGGATAACCACAAAGCCCTTTTCAGTTACATCAGAAACCTTCATGGCAAAGCCCAGGTTTGTTCCAAATTAGTTCTTAACAGTGTCACTTACACTGATCCTGTTGACTTAGCCAACCTGCTAGCAGATAGGTTCAGTGCAAACTTTACCCCCTGTCCCCCCCAAAAGCCCATTTGACATCCCTGATACTTGCCCCGCACATCACATCTCCATAGATCAAGTGTTAAAGGCCCTATCCAAGGCAAAGAACACAGCTTCCATGGGACCTAATAGTATCCCAGGCTGTATTTTGCAACATCTCCATCAAGAACTAGCCTTGCCATTGAGCACCCTGTTCAACCATAACCTAAATACAGGCTTCATTCCAGCAGAGTGGAGAACTGCCATTGTCATCCCTTTGAACAAAGGTGGTGCCACTACTGACCCTGGTAACTATCGCCCCATTAGCTTGATAAGTCTGATCTGTAAAACCATGGAGCATATTATTATGGACCTCATAAACAAGGACAAAGGCAATCTCCAAGCACTTTACCCCACCCAGTTCAGATTTGTCAAGGGCAGATCTTGCCTGTAGAACCTGGTTGACTATTTTGAGACTGTCACCAAGGCACTGGATGAGGGAAAGTCAGTGCACACAGCTTACCTTGACTTGGCCAAAGCCTTTGACACAAATCCCCATTCAGGCATCATCTAAAAGCTAACAGAACTTGGTGTAGATCCCTATCTCATCAGGTGGGTGGCCAACTGGCTCACTGATATGACCCACAAGGTCAAAATAGGTGCCACTACCTCCAATAGCAGACCTGTCACAAGTGGTGTCCCCCAGTGATCTGTCCTCGGACCCCTATTGTTTAGCATCTACTTCTCAGTGGTCCAGGCAAAGACAAAAGGCCTGTGGCTGACCAAGTTTGCAGACGACTATAAGTTGGGTGCTGTCATTGACTCCCCAAATGATGTTAACATACTTTAAGAGGGTCTCACAGCACAAATGACTGGTGCCAAGGCCATAGCCTTAAGTTAAATGCAAAAAAATGTATTATCATACCAATCAGCAAAAATACAACCCCTATTGATTACCACATTAGTGGCAACCCACTAAGCACACAACCTGTGGTGAGAGATCTGGGTACACAAGTTGACAACAATCTCACATTTGACCATCATGTAGTGGCAGTGGTCAGAAAAGCCTTTTACTTAGTTCATCTCATAAGTAAAGGAATTGCATCCAGAAAAAAGGAGGTTATTACCTCTCTGTATTCCTCCCTCATTAGGCCAATAACTGAGTACAATGCTCAGTTTGGTATGTACCTCTCCAAACACCAGCACCAAACTGGAAAGGCCACAGAAATATCTCACAAAGAGAATCCATGGCCTCCAACACCTGTCCTATGTGGACAGGCTCAAATAACTATCACTCTACTCTGTATCATACAGATTGCTCAGAAGTGACCTGTTTCTTGCCTACAAGGCAATCTCAGATCCTGCTCTACTAGAGATGCTCCATATTCGTAAGTCTAACTCCTTGCATAGTAGCTAGTCAAAAGGCATAAATCTAATATGTGACATTAACAAAACCTGCTGGAGAGACAGGTTTGTCTCCCAGAGGCTGCCCCATTTCTGGAATAGACTCCCCATACACATCAAGCAAAGCACATCACTGACTCTCTTCAAGTGCAACCTTGATGAGTGGAAGGGCATCCACAAATTTGCCCCAGGGGTTCCAATTATGTCCGTCATTGACAGGGGTGACAGGTGCTGATTGTGGTTTCTTTTCTGGGGATAAACTCTTGGCTAGGCCTGTAAGGGTCCCAGAGCCATTAGCCTAGTAATCTCCTATGATCCAATGATCTCCTATGAATAGAGGGTTTTATTTCTGTTTTCTGACATAGCTAAAGATTGTAATTGTCCTTAGTTTCAAATACTAACCTAAATTCATGGGCTGCTTTTGTAAAAGCATTTTTAGTCAGTTGTCTGCTGTTACCCTTGATATGCTGGTCATTTGATTGGCTGTATATTTTGAGGATTTTTTATTGCAGAATTTATTTATGTTGGTGGACCACCATACTGGTTTGTCTTTAAATTTCTCATTGTATTTAAAACTTGTCAGGACTACCAGTTCTGTACATTCTATACAGATCTATAGCATAGATACCCTGAAACTGCTACTAATTCTAAATGAGATGGATTGGTCACAAACCTTCTGGGCAGAATAACAGAATGTGCATGAATTTTCCTAAACATTTGTTAACCTACATTGTGTGGAAAATGAAATTATGTTGGTATTGGTAACCTGTGTGCAAGGCTTTCATGATTCGGTCAACCACCTGGATATGGACATTTACAGCTGTAAGTCAGTTTGGATATGGACATTTACAGCTGTAAGTCAGTTTGGATATGGACATTTACAGCTGTAAGTCAGTAAGACTGAACAGTGTTGCAGATCTCCATTGTCCAGATAATTCTGTCTTGTTCAAAAGGTTAGAAATTTGTAAATACAACAGTGAACTCATGCTCTTTAATATTATTGTTATACTCAAATTGAGTTATGTGGAAATGGATACTACACAAAGAGTGACCAAATATATAGATGCCTGTTGAAATTTAAAAAAAAAAAAACATATTTGTGATCCTCAGAATTACTAAAGTACAAGTGCAAATGTGGGGACACTGAGGTTGCAATACTTTCTATTTTTCTTCATTCTGCACTGTAGCAATCTTGTGGTGTGTGTGTGTGTGTGTGTGTGTGTGTGTGTGTGTGTGTGTGTGTGTGTGTGTGTGTGTGTGTGTATATATATATATATATATATATATATATATATATGTGTGTGTGTGTGTATTGTGTGTGTGCTTCTGTGTGGCAAAGGTGGGCAGTGCAGCTGGGCAATGCCTTCTTGCAAAATGACTTCAATAGTGTAACAGTGCATTTCAAAATTCTCTGTTCTTTTTTCTTTCATTTCTTAATTTATCTTTAAGAATGTCAAGGCCTCCAGATTCAGGTCTTACATTTATGATAGGGAGCTGGTAAAATGTGTTTTATTTATATATTGCCCTTGTATCTGTAAATCCAGAACAAAGGGGATTATTACTTCAAAATGTAGGTAATTTCCACGAAGAATCTCTTTGCAGAATACCTTTTGTTTTATTGCCATGAGCACTGTACAACCAGCTGTCTCCAGTTTGCATTCTTTCTTTACTTGTATATTTTGGTTTGGTATGGGATGCACCGCCTGTGCAGAGTTTTTAAATGTACTTTTAAGATGTTCATTGAGCAGTGCTATGGGATGTTATTTAAGATGACTGTTACAATATTGTAGTCAATGTTTTGTTGAGTAGAAAGTTAAACCACTTGTTTTTATCCACTGGAACCGTGACTTAGTGTAACGAGACGTAACTTTCCAAACTCCTCAATGACTTCTCATCTATTTCAGGTCAATTTCTATGACTTATGTGTGGTTTGATCAAGAAGTCTCCTCGTAAATAAACTTAAATAACTCTGTCAGTCCCACTGCTGATTGTATTCACAAAAATACTTCATCTCATAGTGCAGAAATTTCAACATAGTATTTTTTATCAAATTTCTGAACATTTTTCATTGGAGAGAATGTCTGCTTTCATAGCAGTAGGAGCAGATCAAATATTTATTTCAGCCTCTGTGGCAAAAGTGTTTTTGCAGGAGACAACTCTGTTTTCACTGGAAGTTTTAATTTTCTATTGCTACAAAACGACCTTGACAGTTTTGCTTCCATCGTCTCACATTTCATGTTTCTCATCCTTTCCTTAAAAGTCTGTACAGTTGCCTGTGCTAAACTATAAAACTATGCATGAAATATATAAGGAGTTACAAAGATCTATTCAATTTCTCTTCATAAATGTAACAAATTCCACAATAGTGAATATGATCTACAATAAGATACAGGCACTTTTCAAAAATCCATATCTCGGTCTTAAGTTTTTAATTATTGCATGTAAGATGGCAGATTTCATTATATACACATCTATTCACTTTGAAGGAGCATTTTTCAAAGCCAAAACTATGTTGCAGTGAGTGGGAGAGTGCAGTCCACATGTAGTCCAGATCATTGCTTTTCATGTTACATTCATTGGTATAAAGGCACATTACATTGTGGTTCATTATTTATTTAACAAATAACATATATCTTTACTTCCTTTTCCAAATCCTGATTCATACCAGGCCATCATATAGATAACCCAGAAAAGCCTTTCCTTTTTGGTATTTCAATATGTAACATCTTCTTCAGTTCATAATAACCATATCAGTCACACTGGAGTGATCTAAAAGATACCAACAATCCAGAAAGGCAGCATCCATAGCAGTAACTGAAGTAATGGACTGGGTAAGAAAGAAATGTGTTGAGGCCATAGATAATGACTTTCAAATGGATATTGTACATCCTGGCACCATCACTGTGGCCCTGGTTGAACATCTGGAAAGAAAATTCTCTGCCAAGCTAACAACTTGGCAGAGTTTGATAAGATCAGAGGACACTATTCCAGTTGCCTAGCACTCCTGAGACCTCACCTAAACCAGTAGGAGAGCCGCATGAACCTCTGACCAAGAGTCATGACCCCTTTACCAGTACTCGATGAGAAAAAAAACAATAATTCTTCACTTTGTGTATGTCTGTCAAAGCACTATTGAGTTTTTAGTATAAGCCTGCTACTGCATGACTCTGATGACACAAATGAACCCCTGCAACAGTTTTCTATTGAAATAAAGAATGCAACTTCTTTGTTTGTTTACATCTGTGAAAAATAACGTTTGAAAAAAAATCTCATTTCCTACACTAGGGTGAACATCAGTTCTCTGACATCTGCATTCGATGAAATTCGGAATAGCTTTAGGTGATGTCAGTCACCCAGGCTATTCAGAGTAGCTTGTCATTACAGTTTAATTTCAACGGCACAAGTTTTTTACTGTTTTTCAGGGGGCAAGCCCCCCTGCGTCCCCCACACTCCCTGCAAACTACATATATACCAACTCTTGAGATTGCACTACAGTGAGGAAAAGAGTAAATTCCCTGTTCCTCACTGTACTGAGATCACCATTCACAATACTGAACTCAGTCTACCGAATCGTGCTTCACATTCGTTATTGTGAATTCGTAATAGGCTGGTTTGGCATTGTGCCTCTTTGGAGCTGTACTTTCTACCACATGCAGTTTGATTCCCTGCACTAGGAAATTTCAATAGTTAAACCTATATATATATATATATATATATATATATATATATATCTTCCATCTTGTGACCTATGCTCCTCTCACAAGTATCTTCTATCTATTTACAAACCTCAAAGATTTAATGAAGGTTAGTTTGTACTTTCACTGTGTTGCCAAATCATGGAATAGCATTCCAGAATCAATCAGACTTGCACCCAACTACTATTCCTTCAAGTCTATGCTGAAAGAACATCTAACCAATAACTGGATCTGCCCATGCTCCTTGCCATCTCAGTACTCGTTTCCATTCCCTTCTTCCCCACTCTTAATAGACTTTCTCTTGATCTATCCTACTTCCCTTCCTGCTTTACCTACTTTTTAGTCTTACCTCTCTTTAATTCCTTAATCTTCTAATGATGTTTCTTTATATTCTTGCACTAACTTTTATCTATCCCAGGATTTATGACTGAAATTTACTATCTAGTTCTCCTGACAGAAATAGTAGATGACGTTTACAACCTATTACTTATTCTGTTATATATTTTTCATGCATCATTATGTAACATACATATTCGGAACTGTCTTCTATCTTGTATATAATGTATGGTCAACTTTATTACTTGCTTATATTTTGCTTATTTTCTTTCATTGTATTCACATACTGTACTACTTTGTTATTGTCTTAATATTTGTAACCATTGTTGTTTTTTAATTCCGTTTAATGTGCTACTGTGGAGCTTTTCTCCCCAGGCCTCTGATGAAAATAGGCTCATACTGAATTGGAATTTCCCAGTAAACAAATGTCAAATAACTATATATATATATATATATATATATATATATATATATATATATATATATATATATATATACCATAAGCTTGCTCCCCTTGCATTTATCGTGCAGTATACATATATATATATATATGACTGTCTCATTTCCTTCTCAACAGTCCTTGTCCACAGCCTAACCTCTTCTTACCCAACATACCCTATTTTACCTACCTACACTCCTGTTATCACTTAAAACATTCTCCCTCCCACACTAACCCCCACAGTTTCCTACCCCTTCTACAGAACACAAGATATCTTCAGACAAATATGCCTGTGTGCAAACTATGCTTATTCATCTATTCATTCCTGTGTTTTGAGTTTCATAAAGTGTTTAACGCAAAGCACTTCAATAAACTTGACTTAAATCTTCTGGAAAACTATTTGGAGGCTAAGGACATCTAGACAGGGCATAACTTAGGCTGATCTCACCAAGGATGTAGAAACATTGACCTCAGCTGATGACATTGTTGGCAGGTTGAATGAACACGCTGAGTTCCTCCTGAGTCTGAAAGATGTGCCTTTCTCTGAAGCAGCATTGCAAGAAGAAAATGGAGAGTTGGGAATCCTTTTTATGGTTACAGTGATTAAAGTGTAAATGTTGCAATACCGTAAGAGTGACTGAGATACAGCTGTGAGTGCTGATGTTACCACACATTGCTGGAAGCCATAGCTAGCATCCCCTTTTAATGTTACATGAAAGATTCAGGCAGTAACTCTGGACTCACAAACTGGATAATTGCCCTCTTTTTCCAAAAGGGTACAAAAAAATGACTTTTAGTTGTACAGTTACCATGCTACTCAGTCTCTAGGGTAAAACCTATATGAGGATGTTGGAAGGAGAATACTGTATGTACAACAGCAGAACCTCTGGTTCTGGAGTAGTAATGCCAATCATGTCCTTCCCTGGAAGATCTTGGGTATCAACAGCTTCTTCAGGCACAAATACTGCAGGATTCATGGGAGTTTGACAGTGCTGCTCACATGTGTTACAGGCATGGAATAAGGCATATAATATTTACACCAGAATATCTTGTTGAATGTATTACAATGTTATGAGATGTCAAAGATGCTGCTTTTTGCCATCTGGTCCCTGTATTACAGGGGCATGAGCGCGTGTCCACATTCCCAGCAATATCTTCATTACAATGCCTGAATTTCCTGGGCAGAATAAAAATGAGCAGGTAAGGTTTGGGTAAAATAGTGTTGTTGCTTAGTTGTTCTTTTTGTATCAAATGACTGAGATCTCCAGCATGCATTGAATGATTCACTACTGGGTATGAAGCAAATCGATGAAAAAGAACACTTTCAAATCTGATCTCAGTTTGCATTCTCAAGAATAGTGGACAGATCTCTGCAAGAGAACTAGAAAAAAGCTAGCTCAAATAGAAGAGTTTAAGTATCTTGGGAACTTGTTCACTAGCAATGGTAGAAGTAGTCTGAATATTGACTAGTGGCCGGATTGCAATGATGGCTGTAATGCAGGCGTTGTATGTGACTGTAATGGTACAATGAGAACTGAGTCATAGCATGAAGCTTTTTACTTACCTTTCAGTCCATGGCTCCATCACAACTCACTTTCTTGAGTTTTGGATAGTGATTGAAAATAAAATCATGGATGAAAACAGTCCAAGTTATATTCCTTCATATGCTACCTGTTCTCTTTGTCCACAACAGGCTGGTTACAGAATGACATCACATACTTGGCTTCCATCACACCACTAGAGTTTATAAGATATAAAATCATGTACATT